>NC_046170.1:14298893-14518221 GCF_011064425.1 Rattus rattus | reverse complement strand
TTTTTGAACCCCATTTTAACAGGTTATTTGTCCCCAAGGCTAATCCTTTGAGTCTTTTGTATATTTTGGATATAAGGCCATTTATTGTTGTGGGATTGGTAAAGATTCTTTTTCCAATCTGTTGGTTGCCGCTTTGTCCTAAACCACAGTGTCCTTTTGCCTTACAGAAGCTTTGCAGTGTAAAAAGAATTTTAATAGAGCTACCCTACAATGGGGGACAATACCCCAACTAGGCATCTCATGCTATGAAACAAAAACCCTAGTATCTAGAATGGGTTACTTTTTACATTGTTAGTAATGGGATCCCACAGACCCCCTCCCCCTCAAGCATTGCAGGCTCTGTCTCCCCTCCAGAATTCGGCAGTACGATCCTATTCCTGAAGACACCAAATAGCTGAGTCACAGAAGATGGTAAAAGAAAAGCATCAAGCTTCATTCCTACTGGCTAGCTTATATGGTGCTGAAATGTGCTAGATATGCTGTCAGAGAAGAAAAGTATCAGTTTTCCTCGGCTATGAATTCTGCTACAACAATGACTGGCCTGACAAGCCATGCCCACTAGGGTGATGGTGGTATAAATGTTATGGGAGTAACCAATCAATTTCTGCTTTGATCTAAGGCCTGTTCCACAAGATGGAACCCATGCCTTGCACTGGTATAGGTGCCAAGAACCTGTCTGCGGCTAGATAAATCATGGGCCCAAAGGGAGAAAACAACACTATTTTCTGCTAAATGGGCATATAATTAAAATGACTCCCAGTGACATATTGCTATACCCCTTCAGTATTTTTCAACCCTCATCAGAGAAGCTTCTCTTGGTAGTATATGACAATTAACAGAGAGACCCTCAACCAGTCAGTGTTGGCATGTTTCTTTTTACTATGTTATTGGGTTCTTATATCTCTACCTCCTTTTTTATTTATTGATTGATTCATGTATTTATTTATTTTTACTGAACTGTCACTGATAGCTGCTAGGACACTGGAAATCAGTTTTCTCCAATAGAGTGACCGGGTATATCAACCACTCCAGGTCAGGCCTTGTGTTCAGGAGTAGTTGAACAATATCCAATAGACCTCACAGTGTGTGTGTGTATGTGCGCGTATGCATGTGTGTACGTGTGTGTGCGCGCATGTGTGTGTATGTGTGTGTGTATGCGTGTGTGTGTGTGGGTGGGTGCGCGTGCTTTTATTTGGTTACAATTTGTTGGGTTTTTGTTGTTGTTGTATTTCCCTTTTGTGTGTGGTTTTATTTTGTTTTCTTGGTTTAGGATGGGGATTTGTCGTTGTACTGGGCTGTTGTTTTTTGAGAAAGAACTTTAAAGATGGGTGGGTAGGGAGAGGATCTGGAAGGACTTGGGGGAGGGAAAGAATATGTCCCTGCATGTAACTACCCTCATTTCAACTTAAATTTGAAAATTGTTTTCGATAATAAAAAATATAATAAGAAAGAAAAAAGTCACTGATAATGGTATTGACTTGTACAAACAAGGGGATCTGACCAAGTGTCTGAATTCACTGTTCAGCTTGGTTAACTTCTGTGCAAATGAATGTGTGAATCCCGCTTCTGAACACTCGAGTCATTGAACACTCCCTGGGAAGATAATAATTCTGAGACACTTTTTGAAACCCACAAAGTCTTTAATTTTCCAGCCATTATTATGCCTGTAGAATGAAGTTTTATTGAGGCAATGAGACCATCTGTGGAGGAGCTCAGATTCCTGGGCTTGCTAGGAGCACTGGTGCAGTGCTGGATACGGACTCTAGGCAGAAGCATTCCCAGCCTAATCATTCGCCCGCTACCGTGGCAGGGCAAGCATCAGCATTGCTGCTTTACAGATGGACAAAATGAAGCTTTGTCAACTGGAAAGTGGCGTCGAGGAGTAAGTCCGGGCCCTGTTCTGAACAGTTATGCTCGAGCCAGCGATTCTCAAGCTTCAGTCCTTCAGTCATCCGAAACTCAGAAGCTGGACCCAGTCCAAAGCTCTGGATCCATTGGATGACGTGAGAAGATTTGCATACCCAACAGCTTCCCCCAGAGCCGGAAGCTGCACTACGGAACCAAGCTTCTGAGCCATCCCTGCTGTCCTGCTTTGTCCAAGCCCCACTTCATTTTCTGTTCAGCAGCTCGGGAGCCACGTCTCTCCTCCCTGCACCTCCAAGAGTTCTATTGAGTCAGCATGTTTCTGGGCCCTTAAGCGTGTAGCCCTCATGAGTGGCCGCTGCGGTCACCTCCTGTCCCTGAGTGTAACTACCCTCATTAAACACGTTCTATTTACCATCCATGTAGACAAGCTCTGCTGAGCAAGGGCTGTGTCTGCACCTGATGCCCAGGCAGTGCCAAGATGGCGCTCCAGCTGAGTCTTTGTTGGAAGGTTCTCTGGGCTCTGTTCCGGGTCAGGGCTACCCTGAGTTGTCCTTGCAAAGCTGCAGAGCCTGCTTTAGCGTCCTCTTCCATCTTTCCAAGCAAGCCCTGAGACCTGAACTGAAGTTCAAAGTCAGGGCGGGATGGTGGCCTGCTGTTCTCAGCCCTCGGCTCATGGGGCAGATGAAGGCCTCTAGAAGTCCTTAGGGTTGAGGCTGGGAGGGCAACTTGATCAGGTGTAGTTCGAGTAAATGCATCCCAAACTATAAAATAAGCACATGAAAGACTATTCTCCACATCTTTTTTAAAAACAAGGTCCGTCACTGAACGGATTCAGCCAGGCTGTCTGGTCAGCACGCCCCAGCAATTTTGTCTCTGGCTCTTCAGTGCTAAGATCCTACAGTGAGCCAACATGCTTGCCTTTTTGCATGGGAGCCCAGACATCCGAACTTGGGACTTCATGCTTGTGGGTCACGTCAGGCACTTCATTAACGAAACCATTTCCTCAACTCCCTTGTGTGAGTAATGCTGATCTGCAATTCTTGCCAGCCCCAAATCCCCGATCTTCAGCACGAGGTCCTCCGTGCTGATGAAAATGTTGGCGGGCTTCAGGTCCCTGTGCAACACATTGGAAAGTGGATGTACTTGAGCCCACGTAGCAGCTGGTACATGAACAGCTTAGCGTGCTCCTCGGTCAGTGTGACCAGGCATACCAGGTCAGTTTCCATGTACTCTTGGACAATATAAGCCACGCTTAACTTGAAGAGCTTGCGCTACGGATCGCCACCCTTGGGTCCTAGTACCTCATACACTTTGACAATGTTGTCGTGGTCCAGGCGCCGGATGATTTTGATCTCTCGGAGCACATGCTTCATGCTTCGGGCATCGCTCAGCACGATCTTCATCATGGTTATCTTCCGGCAAGCCCTGCTATGCGTAGCCGACAGCACCAGCCCGTTGACCCCGAAGCCAAGGGGTTGGAAGTCAGTGAAGCGCCCACCCATAGGGTCGTACCCATAGACACTGGCGATGCAGTCACCTTTCTCAGGCATTGCTGCCTCAGTGGTCTGGGGCTGGCTATAAAATGCAGGGGCAGTCGGGAAAGGCCAAGTTCCAGCTAGTGGCTTCCCCCAGCACACCTCATTCTGTCAGATCTCACAACTGAGGGATGCTTTGGCTCCTGGTGAGGTCACTGCTGTCAGCTCTCAAGGATAGGAAGGGCTGCAAGTCCTTGCTCACCGACCCTGCTCAGCTGGATGCTGCAAAGGTTCTTACCTGCACTGGGAGGGTTTGCCACCAACTCCTGTGCCCCAAGAGCCCTCCTAGATGCTTAAAATGGTTCATGCTTCTTCTAGATCTGGCATTATTAGGAGGAGAAGCCCATATCATTATCTTGTATCTCCATGGATCTCACAGTAAAGTATGTGGCAACTTTGAATCCTTCTGTGTGGGCTCAAATGCAGGCACTGCTTTCTGAGCTCTGGCTGCTTTACTTAAGTGGGTCCAAAGCTTAATCGGATCACAGCCTCCCTCTGTGCTGTAAGTCATGGATTCTAGATGGTTCTAGGGGCTTCTTTTCATTTCTTTCCAGTTTATCTTTCTACAAGTTGCTGTCCCAAGTCCAAAAAGAACTCAGCTGTCAAGCCAAGACCCTCCAGAGGCTTCAGAGGAGAGGACATCCTCTCCACCCACATATCCGCAGCACCTTGACAGAGAATGCTCGGCCAGATGCAATAGGGCCCCAGGAATGCAGCATCTTTCAGACAGCATCTTTGAGCGTGGCGGCCCTTTGTCTGCGGCCGCGGTGCCGGCGCTCTTCGCCTGGTTGCACCAGCCCTGGTGCGTCCTCTACCTCCCTTTCAAACCATATTCCACTCTAATCCTTTCCAACCTCCCAACACTAAGTAGAAGAGAAAGGTTATAGGGAAAGGGGCATGTAGACCTCTGTAGGATATTTCCTGATAATTAGGGGCATTGGATTCCTCAGAGTAAGTCCAGTCTTTGTTATCAGAATTATCTAGCAGACCAACAACCCAGCAGTCCAGCAACCCAGAAACAGCAAACACAGCAGAAGACACAGCAGCAGGATGAAACAGCAGGGGCAGGGACAGTGGCAGGAGTAGCAGCCACTGCCACAGTCCCTCTCAGGGCTTTCTTATACATACCTTCTCCAGAGTCCCCACAATTAAACTATCTGCAGTTGGCAAAGATTGTGCCCTTGCTAGTGTAGATGGCATTTTATAATCACCTGCTGTGAAGCAGCCTCTTATCCTGTACCTGGAATTAAAACAGAAATATATTCACATAGCATGACTGGGTTTTTAAAGAGACCAAACTCTCACGACAAGCCAATGTGCTGAGAATTAAGAGAATGAAGGGTGCTCAGATTACATGGGATACAATTAATACTCTTCTATCCAAGATCCAAGGATCATCATAGAAGAGGTGGAAAAAAGGCTGGACAGGAGGTCCAGAGTTGGTGGATGCCGTTAAGGAAATAGCTTTTCTGATACAACAGGGCGGATGCAAATAAAAACTCACAATGATTGTGGTAGCCTGCACAAGACCTAAGCAAGCTCAAGCTAGACAAAATCCCAGGACAGAGGTGGGAACGTGGGCTTGAAATCCCACCCACTAACTCAGGAGCTATTGGCATTTAATAGGCGCTGAGAAGGAAGAGTCAGTTTTCTTTAATGATGAGACCCTTGGTAGATCAACTACATTTCAAGAGTAAGTCCCAGACACCGCCGGAACCTGAAGGGATAAACAGTTCTCTGCACCCAAATCCCGTGGGAGGGAGAGCTAAACCTTCAGAGAGGCAGACATGCCTGGGAAACCAGAAGAGACTGCACTCTGCACACATTACTGATTCCAGAGGAAAACACCAAACGCCATCTGGAACCCTGGTGCATGGAAGCTCCCGGAAAGGGCGGCACAGATCTTCCTGGTTGCTGCAGCCACGGAGAGCTCATAAGCAACACCCCATGAGCAAACTTGAGCCTCTGGACCACAGGTAAGACCAACTTTTCTGCTGCAAGCGGCCTGCCTGGTGAACTCAAGACACAGGCCCACAGGAACAGCTGAAGACCTGTAGATAGGAAAAACTACACGTCCGAAAGCAGAACACTCTGTCCCCATAACTGGCTGAAAGGAAACAGGAAAACAGGTCTACAGCACTCCTGAAACACAGGCTTATAGGACAGTCTAGCCACTGTCAGAAATAGCAGAACAAAGTAACACTAGAGATAATCTGATGGCGAGAGGCAAGCACAGGAACCCAAGCAACAGAAACCACATGGCATCAACAGAGCCCAATTCTCCCACCAAAGCAAACATGAATATCCAAACACACCAGAAAAGCAAGATCTAGTTTCAAAATCATATTTGATCATGATGCTGGAGGAATTCAAGAAAGACATGAAGAACTCCCTTAGAGAACAAGTAGAAGCCTACAGAGAGGAATCGCAAAAATGCCTGAAAGAATTCCAGGAAAACATAAATAAACAAGTAGAAGCCCATAGAGAGGAGACACAAAAATCCCTGAAAGAATTCCATGAAAACACAATCAAACAGTTGAAGGAATAAAAAATGGAAATAGAAGCAATCAAGAAAGAACACATGGAAACAACCCTGGATATAGAAAACCAAAAGAAGAGACAAGGAGCTGTAGATATGAGCTTCACCAACAGAATACAAGAGATGGAAGAGAGAATCTCAGGAGCAGAAGATTCCATAGAACTCATCGACTCAACTGTCAAAGATAATGTAAAGCGGAAAAAGCTACTGGTCCAAAACATACAGGAAATCCAGGACTCAATGAGAAGATCAAACCTAAGGATAATAGGTATAGAAGAGAGTGAAGACTCCCAGCTCAAAGGACCAGTAAATATCTTCAACAAAATCATAGAAGAAAACTTCCCTAACCTAAAGAAAGAGATACCCATAAGCATACAAGAAGCCTACAGAACTCCAAATAGGTTGGACCAGAAAAGAAACACCTCCCGTCACATAATAGTCAAAACACCAAACGCACAAAATAAAGAAAGAATATTAAAAGCAGTAAGGGAAAAAGGTCAAGTAACATATAAAGGCAGACCAATCAGAATCACACCAGACTTTTCGCCAGAAACTATGAAAGCCAGAAGATCCTGGACAGATGTCATACAGACCCTAAGAAACCACAAATGCCAGCCAAAGTTATTATACCCACCAAAACCCTCAATTAAATAGATGGAGAAACCAAGATATTCCATGACAAAACCAAATTTACACAATATCTTTCTACAAATCCAGCACTACAAAAAGGATAATAAATGGTAAAGCCCAACATAAGGAGGCAAGCTTATACCATAGAAGAAGCAAGAAACTAATCGTCTTGGCAACAAAAACAAAGAGAAGAAAAGCACACAAACATAACCTCACATCCAAATATGAATATAACAGGAAGCAATAATCACTATTCTTAATATCTCTCAACATCAATGGTCTCAACTCCCAATAAAAAAGACATAGATTAACAAACTGGATACGAACGAGGACCCTGCATTCTGCTGCCTACAGGAAACACCTCAGAGACAAAGACAGACACTACCTCAGAGTGAAAGGCTGGAAAACAACTTTCCAAGCAAATGGTCGGAAGAAGCAAGCTGGAGTAGCCATTCTAATATCAAATAAAATCAATTTTCAACTAAAAGTCATCAAAAAAGATAAAGAAGGACACTTCATATTCATCAAAGGAAAAATCCACCAAGATGAACTCTCAATCCTAAATATCTATGCCCCAAATACAAGGGCACCTACATACGTAAAAGAAACCTTACTAAAGCTCAAAACACACATTGCACCTCACACAATAATAGTAGGAGATTTCAACACCCCCTCATCAATGGACAGATCATGGAAACAGAAATTAAACAGAGACGAGACAGACTAAGACAAGTCATGAGCCAAATGGACTTAACAGATATTTATAGAACATTCTATCCTAAAGCAAAAGGATATACCTTCTTCTCAGCTCCTCATGGTACTTTCTCCAAAATTGACCATATAATTGGTCAAAAAACAGGCCTCAACAGATACAGGAAGATAGAAATAATCCCATGCATGCTATCAGACCACCACAGCCTAAAAGGGTCTTCACAACAATAAGGGAAGAATGCCCACATATACGTGGAAATTGAACAATGCTCTACTCAATGATAACCTGGTCAAGGAAGAAATAAAGAAAGAAAAAAAGACTTTTAGAATTTAATGAAAATGAAGGTACAACATACCCAAACTTATGGGACACAATGAAAGCTGTGCTAAGAGGAAAACTCATAGCTTGAGTGCCTGCAGAAAGAAACAGGAAAGAGCATATGTCACCAGCTTGACAGCACACCAAAAGCTCTAGAACAAAAAACAAATACACCCAGGAGGAGTAGAAGGCAGGAAATAATCAAACTCAGAGCTGAAATCAACCAAGTAGAAAAAAAAAGGACCATAGAAAGAATCAACAGAACCAAAAGTTGGTTCTTTGAGAAAATCAACAAGATAGATAAAACCCTTAGCTAGATTAACGAGAGGACACAGAGAGTGTGTCCAAATTAACAAAATCAGAAATGAAAAGGAGACATAACTACAGATTCAGAGGAAATTCAAAAATCATCAGATCCTACTACAAAAGCCTATATTCAAAAAAAAAAAAAAACTAGAAAATCAGGAGGAAATGGACAATTTCCAAAACAAAAACAGGTACCAAAAAAAAAACAGAAAAAAAAAAACCAGAAAAACAACCCCATAACTCCTAAGGAAATAGAAGCAGTCATTAAAGGTCTCCAACCAAAAAGAGCCCAGGTCCAGACGGGTTTAGTGCAGAATTCTATCAGACCTTCATAGAAGACCTCTATACCAATATTATCCAAACTATTCCACAAAATTGAAACAGATGGAGCACTACCAATTCCTTCTATGAAGCCACAATTATCTTATACCTAAACCACACAAAGACCCAACAAAGAAAGAGAACTTCAGACCAATTTCCCTTATGAATATCAATGATTAAAAAAATACTCAATAAAAAATTCTGGCAAACCGAATCCAAGAGCACATCAAAACAATCATCCACCATGATCAAGTAGGCTTCATCCTAGGCATGCAGGGATGGTTTAATATAAGAAAACCATCAACGCGATCCATTATATAAACAAACTGAAAGAACAAAACCACATGATCATTTCATTAGATGCTGAGAAAGCAATTGACAAAATTCAACACCCCTTCATGAAAAAAGTCCTGGAAAAAAGAATAGGAATTCAGGGTCCATACCTAAACATAGTAAAAGCCATATACAGCAAACCAGTTGCTAACATTAAACTAAATGGAGAGAAACTTGAAGCAATCCCACTAAAATCAGGGACTAGACAAGGCTGCCCAGTCTCTCCCTACTTACTCAATATAGTTCTTGAAGTTCTAGCCAGAGCAATCAGACAACAAAAGGAGGTCAAGGGGATACAGATCGGAAAAGAAGAAGTCAAAATATCACCATTTGCAGATGATATGATAGTATATTTGAATGATGCCAAAAGTTCCACCAGAGAACTACTAAAGCTGATAAACAACTTCAGCAAAGTGGCTGGGTATAAAATTAACTCAAATAAATCAGTAGCCTTCCTCTACACAAAAGAGAAACAAGCCGAGAAAGAAATTAGGAAACGACACCCTTCATAATAGACCCAAATAATATAAAGTACCTCGTGTGACTTTTAACAAGCAAGTAAAAGATTTGTACAACAAGAACTTCAAGACTCTGAAGAAAGAAATTGAAGAAGACCTCAGAAGATGGGAAAGATCTCCCATGCTCATGGATTGGCAGGATTAATATAGTAAAAATGGCCATTTTATTAAAAAGCGATCTACAGATTCAATGCAATCCCCATCAAAAAACCAATCCATTTCTTCAAACAGTTAGAACAATTTGCAAATTCATCTGGAATAAAAAAACCCAGGATAGCTAAAACTATCCTCAACACTAAAAGGACTTCAGGGGGAATCACTATCCCTGAACTCAAGCAGTATTACAGAGCAATAGTGATAAAAACTGCATGGTATTGGTACAGAGACAGACAGATAGACCAATGGAATAGAATTGAAGACCCAGAAATGAACCCACACACCTATGGGCACTTGATTTTTGACAAAGGAGCCAAAACCATCCAATGGAAAAAAGATAGCATTTTCAGCAAATGGTGCTGGTTCAACTGGAGGTCAACATGTAGAAGAATGCAGATCGATCCATGCGTATCACCCTGTACAAAGCTTAAGTCCAAGTGGATCAAGGACCTCCACATCAAACCAGACACACTCAAAATAATAGAAGAAAAACTAGGGAAGCATCTGGAACACATGGGCACTGGAAAAAATTTCCTGAACAAAACGCCAATGGCTTATGCTCTAAGATCAAGAATGGACAAATGGGATCTCATAAAACTGCAAAGCTTCTGTAAGGCAAAGGACACTGTGGTTAGGACAAAATGGCAACCAACAGATTGGGAAAAGATCTTTACCAATCCTACAACAGATAGAGGCCTTATATCCAAAATATACAAAGAACTCAAGAAGTTAGACCGCAGGGAAACAAATAACCCTATTAAAAAATGGGGTTCAGAGCTAAACAAAGAATTCACAGCTGAGGAAGGCCGAATGGCTGAGAAACACCTAAAGAAATGTTCAACATCTTTAGTCATAAGGGAAATGCAAATCAAAACAACCCTGAGATTTCACCTCACACCAGTGAGAATGGCTAAGGTCAAAAACTTAAGTGACAGCAAATGCTGGCGAGGATGCGGAGAAAGAGGAACACTCCTCCATTGTTGGTGGGATTGCAGACTGGTACAACCATTCTGCAAATCAGTCTGGAGGTTCCTCAGAAAATAGGACATTGGAACTGCCTGAGGATCCAGCTATACCTCTCTTGGGCATATACCCAAAAGATGCCCCGACATATAAAAAAGACACATGCTCCACTATGTTCATAGCAGCCTTATTTATAATAGCCAGAAGCTGGAAAGAACCCAGATGCCCTTCAACAGAGGAATGGATACAGAAAATATGGTACATCTACACAATGGAATATTACTCAGCTATCAAAAACAATGACTTTATGAAATTCGTAGGCAAATGGTCAGAACTGGAAAATATCATCCTGAGTGAGGTAACCCAATCACAGAAAAACACACATGGTATGCACTCATTGATAAGTGGCTATTAGCCCAAATGCTTGAATTACCCTAGATGCCTAGAACACATGAAACTCAAGATGGATGATCAAAATGTGAATGCTTCACTCCTTCTTTAAAAGGGGAACAAGAATACCCTTGGCAGGGAAGAGAGAGGCAAAGCTTAAAAAAGACACAGAAGGAACACCCATTCAGAGCCTGACCCACATGTGGCCCATACATATACAGCCATCCAATTAGACAAGATGGATGAAGCAAAGAAGCAGACCAACAGAGTGTATATCGCTCCTGAGAGACACAGCCAGAATACAGCAAATACAGAGGCGAATGCCAGCAGCAAAACACTGAACTGAGAATAGGACCCCCGTTGAAGGAATCAGAGAAAGAACTGGAAGAGCTTGAAGGGGCTCGAGACCCCACATGTACAACAATGCCAAGCAACCAGAGCTTCCAGGGACTAAGCCACTACCCAAAGACTATACATGGACTGACCCTGGGCTCTAACCTCATAGGTAGTAATGAATATCCTAGTAAGAGCACCAGTGGAAGGGGAAGCCCTTGGTCCTGCTAAGACTGAACCCCCAGTGAACGTGATTGTTGGGGGGAGGGCGGCAATGGGGGAAGGATGGGGAGGGGAACAACCATAAAGAAGGAGAGGGGGAGGGATTAGGGGGATGTTTGCCCGGAAACCGGGAAAGGGAATAACACTCGAAATATCAATAAGAAATACTCAAGTTAATTAAAAAAAAAAAAAGAGTAAGTCCCACTCCCAGGACTAGGTGGGCAATAAAAACTGAATTTGATGGGGGGGGAAGAAATTTCAAACTTGAATGGGTTGGGATGAGAGAGGATGGAGAGGGTAGATGTTAGAGGAGTTGAAGGAGGGAGGGTAAATATATTTGAAATGCACAGTTAATCAAGCAGACTAGAACTACCTTCATTATGTGGGAAAGATCAAGTCTCCATATTGTCTTTGGAAGTTAGACTACTCTAGTTTATTTTTATTATTTGCTTGTGTAAAAAACAATCCAACAGCTAATAGGCTATCTGTTGCTAGATATATCTAACTAGTCTATTTGTGTACACAGTTGTGGGCTTCCTGTTCACATCTCTATGTGCAGCCTAGGACTAGATGAAACCCAAGAAATCATCTGGGTTTCCTTTCTAGGAATTGAACATATTCTGTCTCTTGATTAGCTAGTTGAAAATAGATGAGGTGCTTCTAGAGAGAGGAAGACACCTCCTTTGAGTAGGGATTGTTCTGGATGTAGTTTGGCTAGCAGTCCACCAGTCCGTGGCTAGGTGGCTGAAGGTAGTAGAGGTCTAACAACTATTCATGCCATCTCCAATTCTTGAACTCTCCTGAATAAAGAATAGTAAATTCAAGTTTCAAAAAGGCAACCAAGTCATACAAGGTAAAGGATGTCATTAGGACAATTGTGTCATCATGTCCATGCAGTAAGATCGGATCCAATCATCCCCTGCCCCTCACCCTTCAGGACTTCCTAGTGCTGCTCACTGCTCCTCAAAGTCAGCGTTCCAGCATCCAGAAATCTTGAGCAATCTCGAGCTGCACAAGCTGTGGGCAATCTAATAAAGAAGCTCGACAGCCATTTCAAAGCCAAGGAAGCCTTTGGGTGAGGAAGGCTCACTAATCACATTATTGAACCCTCTGTGCTAGGATGTAACGCCTTCCTCCGGGGTCAGCTCTACAGCACATCTCTGAAAGCATTCAAATACTTTCCAGGAGCTGAAGGCTTGCCCCAGCCCAGTTGAATATCTTTAAAGCCTTCAGCTACCAGGATTAGAAGTATAATCAAACTCATGGCTGTTGTTTCCTTCTACAGTGAAGGGACTTTTTAGTCCTTCTTACACTGTGGGATCCATTCTTCTGGTTGGAACATCTCTTATGAGAATAAGCACAGCTCTTTTGTGCTAGCCTAAGAAAGATCTGGAGTTTGAGCTCAACTACTCAGAGAACTGAGGGAAAAGAATCATGTGAGCCTACTGTAAGAGGCATAGTGGTACCTTATGTTTTAAAAGGGGAGAAGGATTAGGAATATAGCCTAATTGGCAGACTTCCTATTGTACACAAAGCCCTGGTGTGCTGGTTTGAAAGAGACTGGCTCCATATGTTCATATATTTGCATACTTTGTTCCCAGTTAGAGAAATGTTTGGGAAGGATTAGGAGGTGTGGTCTTGTTGGAAGAGGTGTGCCACTAAAACATGCCAGGTCTAGTCTTTCTCTTTCTCTGCCTGCTGTAACTGTACTAACTGTAAGCAAGCTCACAATTAAATGCTTTCTTTTACATAAATTGCTTGGATGTACCAACATAGAAGTTGGTACCAGGGACTGGAGTATTGATGAGGCAGGTATGATCATGATGTTTGTTCATGGAATATGAACATTAGATTAGAAAAGTAGTTGAATACTTTAAGCATAGCTTACTGATCCTTACTGATCCATCCTGATAGAAGCTTGGAAGCCAGTAGTACTGAGAGCAATGTAAACCTGACTTAAGAGGTTCCAGGAGAAAAGAATGAATGGCCTATAGATCATTCTAGTGATATTTTGGGGAAAATTGTGGCTGCTTTTTGATCTTGTCTTAAAAATTTGCAGAAGGCTAAATTGAAGAGTTTTGGGTTAATGACATTGGCAGAGAAGTTTTAAAACAGCTTTGTATTGACTGCCATATGGTTATTAATAATCATCTTTATGCAGATCTATAATGAAAAAGAGCAAGCTGGCCAAAGAGAAATGCAAACTGTACAGTGTGAGGAGAAAAGGAGTGCCAGGTAGTGTCGTGGAGCTGTCCAGTGCTCGAGGAGAAAAAACGTATAAAGAGAATCCTGGTGCTAAATGGGATAAAGGGAGTAGTGGCCTCAGAGCCGAACTCCACCCAGCTAGATTTCCAACTTGTGAAAATGACTTCAAGGAGGCTGACGCGGTGAAGGAGACCATTAACAACAGAAAACTGAAGCAAACATAACTGAAAGAGGGGGCTCAGTTCCAGCAAGCAAGCAACAGAAACTGGGTTCAGTTGCTGGCAATCCATAAATTCAGGTGGCGTGGCATATCTCTGTAATTCCAACATTTGAGGAAAATGGTTTCAAGGTAAGCCATGGATACACAGAGAGTGCAAGGCTAGCCTGGGCTACATAATGCTTCCTATAAACAAAACTGATCAATGGTTGACAAACTCTGAGAAAATGGTTGTTCTAACATATGAAGGAACAATGGGCTCCATCTATGTGGGGAGCACCCACACTTCTGGAAGTAACCCCTTCCTTATGTCCTGAGAGTAAGTTCAATAAATACACTGTTTTTCCCCAGGGTGAACTTTGAGGGAAATTGTGTCTCAGTGTATCATTGGGACCTTTGGAGAATGAGGAGGGGTAGACATTATTTTTAGCTCTTGAGGAAAGAATTTTAGCAACATTTGGCATAGTTGGCAGAACAAGACTATACTGGCTGGTTTTGTGTGTCAACTTGACACAAGCTGGAGTTATCACAGAGAAAGAAGCCTGAGTTGAGGAAATGCCTCCATGAGATCCAGCTGTAAGGCATTTTGTCAACTACCGATCAAGGGGGAGGACCCAGCCCATTGTGGGTGGTGCTGTCCCTGGGCTGATGGTCTTGGGTTCCACAAGAAAGCAAGCTAAGCAAGCCAGGGGAAGCAAGGCAGTAAGTCACATCTCTCCATGGCTTCTGCATTAACTCCTGCTTCCTACCCTGTGTGAGTTCCAGTCCTGATTTCCTTTGATGATGAACAGTCATGATGTGTTGTGCAGGAATAGAAACCCCGACTAAAAGAAATTGGTGGGGTTGGGGATTTAGCTCAGTGGTAGAGCGCTTGCCTAGCAAGCGCAAGGCCCTGGGCTCGGTCCCCAGCTCCAAAAAACGAAAGAAAAAAAAAAGAAATTTGTACCAGCATAGTGGGGTATTCCTGTGACAACCTGACCATGTTTTGGGGAGGACTGTGGAAGGACTCTGGAACCTTAAACTAGAAGAGCCATTGGGATGTCAAGAGCTCTGTGGGATGTTCTGTAGGAGCGTGAAAGATAATGTAGAGAGCAATGCAGAAGATGGAGGCCTGGCTTGTGAAATTTCAGAGGGAAGATTAAAGACTCTTCTCAGGGCTGCTGCTATTTTGATTGGGACGATTCTGTGGTTTTGGTTAACTGGGGCTGAGGAATCAGCTGTGGTTAACAAGATACCAGAACCACTAAAGCAAAACCTTTGCAGTACTGGGACTATTGATGCTATCAGCTGGAGCTAAGAAATTTGTGTTGATTAAGGAGAGACTAGCATCATTGAAATGAAATCTTCTAGGAAGTGTTTTCGGAGGAAACAAAGAGGCTATGTTCGAGAGATAGCCACAGTTTTATCTCATGCTGTGGCTGGATTTGGTAATGTGTAAGAGTCATCCAGGTGGTACTTGTTTGAAGGTATGAAGGGGTCATGAGGAGCAGCTGAGGCTGGGCGCTATGAGAGGCCATGGAAGGCCATTGGTGAAGATGGCCTCAGCTGCAATTGATGGCCCAGGACTGAAGGGTCATGCAAAGGGGTTAAGGCTTGGCACCATGAAGAGAGCCTATGAGAGGCTATTGATGAAGCCTAGTTGCAGCACAAGATAACAGTGTTTTGGAGATGCCAGTACCATGAGATGACCACCAAGAACAGCAGCAGCAGTGGAATACAGGCATCTGGAGCCTAGAAGACAAGGTGTGTGCTCCAAAGGGCAGAGCTGGAGAAGTAACCCAAGCTCTTGGAGGAGCCCAGAAGATTGTGAGTGGATCCCAGACATTGGACTGTTAGCTTGATTTTGCTTTTGATTTTGACTGTGCCCTGATATTTTTCCCTCTTGAAGGAAGAAAGTATTTTAGTGGAGCCCACAGTTAAGAGACTTTGAATTGGAAAAAAGACTGCATTTTAAAAGAGATTGGAAATATTTAAAGGGATTGAAATTTTAATATGTAAGAATTTGTAAAGACTGTGGGACTCTTAAAATTTAGATCTTGGGGATGAATAAGAAAGTAAGGGTTGAGGCTTAATAGTGATGTGTTTGTGTGTCAAGTTGACCAGGGGTCAACTACACTGGCTGGTTTTGTGTGTCAACCTGGCACGAGCTGGAATTATCACAGAGAAAGGAGCCTCAGTTGAGGAAATGCCTCCATGAGATCCAGCTGTAAGGCATTTCGTCAACTATCGATCAAAGGGGGGAGGACACAGCCCATTGTGGGTGGTGCTGTCCCTGGGCTGGTAGTCTTGGGCTCCACAAGAAAGCAAGCTGAGCAAGCCAGGGGAAGCCAAGGCAGTAAGTAATGTCTCTCCATGGCCTCTGTATAAACTGCTGCTGCTTCCTGCCCTGTGTGAGTTCCAGTCCTGACTTCCTTTGGTGATGAATAGCAATGTGGAAGTATAAGCTGAATAAACCCTTTCCTCCCCAGCTTGCTTCTTGGTCATGATGTGTTGTGCAGGAATAGAAACCCTGACTAAGACGACGGCAAAACTAAAAACGTTTGGGAACAGCAATTGTGTCTCTGATATGGACGAGACAAAGAGCTGAAGTGAAGTCGCATGGTTGGAGGAAATGATGTTTGCAGAGAAAATCCTGATATGGTGGCTTGTCCCTATTGATATTGCAGGAGTAGTGCTTGGGGCATGGTCAGTAGTGAGACATTTGGGACCTTAGGAGAATGAGGAGGAGTAGACATTGTTTTTATCACTCCCAAGGAAGGAATTTTAGCAACACTTAGCATAGTTGGCAGAACATGACAAAAGCAGCAGAAACTGGGTTCAGTTGCTGACAGTACATAAATTCAGGTATGCTATCTCTGTAATTCTAATATACCAAGGTGAGGTAACTTAGGTGGAGGGTGTTGGTGGGTGAAAACCCAGGATGGCATTCTTTTTCCAGATGGTAAGGAGCGGTACACCTGCTTGGTAGATGGGATCCACCAGGGAAGTAGAGAGATGATATGAGGTCTAGAGCCCTGGCAGTGGCTCATCTTTGGCAGGGGTATCAGCCATCATCTTCAGAAGCAGCCTGGCTGCTGCAATCTGTAATATATTTATCTGAGGCCGAGCTGGCATCCTAGAGGGAGACTGGCTGTAAGGAAGGAATCATAGCAAGAAAGATATGAAGTATGAGGCTGGAATCTGTGGTATTAGACTCTCAATTTTTAAAGGCTATGAGGCTCGAAATGAGAAGAGGGCCCAGAAGTCCTCCTAGGACTCCAGAATCAGGAAGCAATGGGAGTAGTAATGTATAAATGAAGAAGGTAGCAACCTGGAAGCGACAGAAGAAACTGACAGAAGCAGGAAAGACATCCAAAAATGCAGAGTCAAAGTTGAACTTCAAACTACCAAGCAAGTGGAAGCCATAATACAGTTGGTGCTAAAAACTCTCATAACTGACAATGTGGACTTGAAAGTAAGACAAGCCAGAAAAAGAGGGTTACCATGTCACAAAGCAAGCAAGTCATAAAGAGGACAAAACTATTGTCAATATTTTTACACCAAATATCAAGTTTCCAAATTCATAAATCAAAAACTAACATGCATAGAACACAGATTCTGATAGAGTATTAGAAAACCTGAGTATCCCACTCTAATTTCTTCCAAACTAAAAATCAGCAAAGAAATCTGAGATAAACTCTGCCATAGATCAATGGTATTTAGTAGATACCTACAGAAAATCTTACCCAATTACGTAAGGAAAAAGCATTCTTCTCAGTAGGGCATGGGAGCTTTATTAAAACTGTCACGTTACCAGACGCCAACGAGCTGGCTTTGTTTACAAGCCTCTTTGCCTCTCCCCTTTGTTGAGTTTAGGCTTTTATAGTAGGATCTGATGATTTTTTGAATTTTCTCAGTTTCTGTTGTTAAGTCTCCCTTTTCATTTCTGATTCCGTTAATTTGGATACTGTCTATATGCCCTCTAGTTAGTTTAGCTAAGGGTTTATCTATCTTGTTGATTTTCTCAAGCAACTAGCTCTTACTTTTGTTGATTCTTTGTATAGTTCTTGTTGTTTCTAATTGGTTGATTTCAGTCCTGAGTTTGATTATTTCTTGCTACCTATTCTTCTTGGGTGTATTTGATTATTTTTGTTCTAGAGCTTTCAGATGTGGTGTCAAGCTGCTAGTGTATGCTTTGTTCACTTTCTTTATGGAAGCACTCAGAACTATGAGTTTTCCTCCTAGCACTGCTTTCATTCTGTCCCATAAGTTTGGTATGCTGTGCCTTCATTTTTTTTTTTAATTCTAAAAACTCTTTAATTTTTTTCTTTATTTCTTCCCTGACCAAATTATCATTAAGAGTTGTTCAGCTTCCATAAGTATGTGGGGTTTTTGTTGTTATTGAAGAGTACTCTTAGTCCATGGTGGTCTGATAGAATGCATGGGATTATTTCAATTTCCTTGTATCTCTTGAGATTTGTTGAAGAAGGTAGCATGAGGTGCTGAGAAGAAAGAAGGTATATTCTTTTGTTTTAGGGTGAAATATTCTGTATATATCTATTAAATCCATTTGGCTCATAACTTCTGTTAGTTTCACTGTGTCTCTTAGTTTCTGTTTTCACTATTGCGTGAGGTTCGATTTGTGCTTTTAGCTTTAATAACATTTCTTTTACAAATGTGGGTACTCTTGCATTTGGGGTATAGATGTTCAGAATTGAGATAGCATCTTGGTGGATTTTTCCTTTGATGAGTATGAAGTGTCCTTCCTCATCTATTTTTAATGACTTCGGTTGACAGTCTATTTTATTGGATATTAAAATGGCTACTCCAGCTTTTTCTTGGGACCATTTGCTTGGAACTTTTTCTTCCAGCCTTTTACTCTGAGGAAGTGTCTGAGGAAGTGTCTGTCTTTGTCACTAAGGTGTGTTTCCTGTATGCAGCAAAATGCTGGGTCCTCTTTATGTATCCAGTCTATGGCTTTTTATTGCGGTACTGAGTCCATTGATGTTGAGAGATATTAAAGACCAATGATTGTGGCATCCTGTTATTTTGTTGTTAGAAGTGTTTGTGTGGTTCTCTTCTTAAGAGTTTTTGTGAGAAGATTAATTTTTTGGTTTTTCTTGGGTGTGGTTTCCCTCCTATGTTGGAGTTTTCCTTCTATTATCTTCTGTAAGGCTGGTTTAGTGGAAACATTGTTTAAATTTGGTTTTGTCATGGAAAAACTTCATTTCTCCATCTATGGTAATTCAGAGTTTTACTGGGGATAGTAGCCTGAGCCAGTATTTGTGTTCTCTTAGGGTCTGTATGAAATCTGCCCAGGAGCTTCTGGCTTTTAGAGTCTCTGGTGAGAAGTCTGGTGTAATCTAATAGGTCTGCCTTTATATGTTACTTGATCTTTTTCCCTTACCACTTTAACATTCTTTCCTTTTTTGTGCATTTGGTGTTTTATTGTGTGACAGAAGAAATTTCTTTTCTAGTCCAGTCTATTTGGAGTTCTGTAGGCTTCTTGTATGTTTATGGGCATCTCTTTCTTTAGGTTAGGGAACTTTTCTTCTATAATTTTGTTGAAGATATTTACTGGTCCTTTAAGTTGGCAATCTTCACTCTCTTCTATACCTATTATCCTTAGGTTTGATCTTCTCATTGTGTCTTGGGTGTCCTGGATGTTTTGTGTTAGGAGCTTTTTGCCTTTTGCATTTTCTTTGATGGTTGTGTCAACGTTTTCTGTTATCTTCTTCCCCTGAGATTCTCTCTTCTATCTCTTGTATTCTATTGGTGATGCTTGCATCTATGCCTCCTGATCACTTCCCTGGGATTTCTATCTCCATGGTTACCTCCCTTTTTGATTTGTCTCTATTTCCATTTTTACTTTTAGATCCTGGACAGTTTTGTTCAATTCCGTCACCTATAAGATTGTGTTTTCCTATATTTCTTTAAGGGATTTATGTATTCCTCTTTAGAGTCTTCTACCTTTTAACCCGTGTTCTTCTGCATTTCTTTACGGGAGTTATTTATGTACTAATAAGGTCCTCTAATACCTTCAAGAGATGGGATTTTAGATCAGAATCTTGCTTTTCAGGTGTGTTAGGGCATCCAGGGCTGGTTATGATGGGAGACCTGGTTCTGATGTTGCCAAGTAGCATTGCTTTCTGTTGCTTAAGTTCTTGCTCTTGCCTCTGGCCATCTGGTTATCTCTGGTGTTAACTGGCCTTGCTGTCTCTGATTAGAGCCTGTCCCTCCTATGAGCTTGGTTATGTTGGGCTTCCTGTGTCTGGGTATGGGAGGGGGTCTAGAGAGCCTGATCTGAGAGCCTGACTGTGTCAGAACTTCTGGAGGTCAAGGTGTCTCTGAGTGTGGATAGGGTGAGGAGGGGGGCTGGAGCACAGGATCTGCTCCCTGGTGTAGATGCTAGCTGGAAGGAAGGTCTCTATCATAACTTTCAAAGAAGACTGTGGTGCTTTGGATAGGAATGGCCCCCATAGACTCTTGTGTTTGAATGCTTGGCCATATGGAGTGGTACTATTAGAAGGTACCTTGGTGTGACCTTGTTTGAAGAAGTGTGGTCTTGTTGTTGGAAGCAGGCTTTGAGGTCTCCTATGCTCAAGCTACTATGCCCAGTACGGCACACAATCTCCTTCTACTGCCTAGAGATCAAGATGGAGAACTCTCAACTCCTTCTCTTCATGCTGCCATGTTTCCCACCATAATGGGCTAAACCTCTGAAACTGTAAGCCAGCCCCAATTAAATGTTTTCCTTTAATGGAGTTGCAGTGGTCATGGTGTCTCTTCACAGCAGTAAAACCCTAACAAAAGACAAAGATCTACAGCCGATGCTTTTATTTTATTCAAAAAATAAAAAAATAAAGGAATTGGGCACTTCCAAATGCTTTGTATGAATCCACTATTACTCTAAAACCAACACCAGGCAAAGACACACACACACACACACACACACACACACACACACACATACACACACACACACACACAACACACACACACAAACAAACACCAATATCCCTGATGAAAAATGGAAAAGCATCAATAAAATACTAGCAAGCTAAATACGGGAACATATCACACAGGTCATCCATCACAATCAAGTGGCTTTATCCTCGGAAAGCAGAGTTGGTTATATGCCAGGGAGGTGGGAGGGGGTGGGTGAGTGCCCTCATCTAGAGGGGGGAGGAATAGGGGGTTTCCAGAGGGAAAACCAGGAAAGGAAATAACATTTGAAATGTAAATTAAGAAAATATTCAATTAAAAAAAAATGACAGGGAAGCTTCACTTATGATTCCTAAACAATATGGCTACCTAAACAAGATCTGAACATGAACAAGACCAATAAGCATGCTAATGTGAAAGGAAGAAATATCATAGGACATCCCTAGATAAAGAATTAAGTAGTCTTCCTCCCATAGTGAAGACCCCTAAAATTGAATATCCAACACTGTGTTAGTTACTGTACTATTGTTGTAAAAGACATCATGACCAAGGCAACTCTTACAAAAAACAAACAAGCATAGTGCTTTGGCAGTGGCTGAGAACTATATATCCTATCTGTGGGCAAGAGAGAGAGGGAGGGGCGGGGAAGAGGTGGGGGGGGGGAGACACACAGTCAGACATCGAGAGAGACAAAAACAGAGACAGAGAAAGAAGAAAGAAGACACAGGGCCTGGTATGGGCTTTTGAAACCTCAAAGCCCATCCTTCGTGACACACCCCCTCTAACACAGACACATCTCCCTCTCAAACAGTTCCACTAACTGCAGATTTAGTATTCAAACATGAGCCTATGGGGGCCATTCTCATTCAAACCACCACAAACACCAAGTGATCAGCCCTGAAATCATGTACACATAATACTTAATTCTTAGGCTGTATCTATATATTTCATACCTACATGGGTACACACACACACCACCACCAACAACAACAACAACAATTAAAGGAGGAGGCTGGAAGTTTCAGAGGAAGGAGCATGGTACAAGTTTGATGAACAAAATAGAATAGGATGCTATAATATTTTAATGTTAAAATGTCTATAAAATTAGGATCACAGGACCAAGCAAGATGACACACACCATTAACCCAAGAACTCGAGGCAGAAGCAAGTAGATCTCTATGAGTTCAAAGTCAACCTTACCTAGTGAGTTCCAGGATAGCTGGGGTTACACAGAGACTATGTGTCAACCCTCCTTGCAAAGAGAATCACAGTTACATGAAAACATACTAAATAATGTATTACAACTGCAAAAGAATTATATTTCACTAAAAATCCTAAATGAATTTCTAGTGTTGTATCACTACCAAAGTTAAACCAAGATCTAATAAATGCACAATTTAAACAGATCTGTAACTAACAGATCTGTAACTACATTGTATACCTTTATGAAATCTTCAAAGCATAATTTAAAAATATTCTTAAAAAAAAAAACAAAACCAGAGGGGTTTATGGTAGAAGAAGCCTGTAATCCTAACACTGAAGAGGAAGATGCACAGAGTCAGAAGTTTGGAGCCAGCTTGTGCTGAAAAAGGAAAACCTATCTAAAGAAAAAAGTTGGAACATAATTCTCTTGAGTATGGGCTAGACTTCTAAGATCAGGTTATCACACGGTATTGTGGTAGCCCCCAATCCCCTACTCTTTCTGGGGTGTATCCTGGAGAAGCCAGATGCCATGTGAAAACGACCCATAAGCTATACTATGGGAAAGGCCACGGGACAGGAACTAAAACCTTCATAACAATCATGGGGTACACAAACAGGTCAGTCATAACCAAACCTTCAGATGGCAGCACCCTAAGATGTGATAAAATGGGCTGACCTAGAACCCCAGCTAAGCTGTTCCCAAATTCCTGATCTAGACTACCATGACATAATAGGTTGGCTCCTGAAACTCTGACAAGTAGTAGTGAGGAAATGAAGACAGGACAGACAAACGGGTAGAGGAAACCTGGGAACAGGTTGGGTAAGCTAAAAGCCCAAGCAACTAAAAACCTCATAGTGTTAGGAACAGCACAGAGGGAGGGAGGAAGTCTTGTAGGTGAGCAGACAAATACCAAGGAGGAGGAAGCTACAATTGGCAACTGTCCACAAACACTAATACTCAGCTTCTAGAGAAAAGCTTTGGTATTCCTCTTTAGCCTCACCCAAGTAAAGCTTTACTACACATGTGGATGAGGCACTGGACTCCTCTATGTCAGTTTCTATGGCAACTATACATATTTATTCAAGACTTTACTTATTCAGGCCTTCCACACTGGACACTACTTCCTACACTGGACAATAGTGAAATGAGTGATTTTAGGCCGTTCTGAGAGTAACTGTTAGTGGTTAACTACACAGGTAGAGAACTTTTAGGGATATTATGGTAACTCCTCATACCCTAAAAAAGGGGGGCGGGTGATTGAAGGAGGTAATTAGCTGTAAACACCTAACAGATGGTACCTTATTCACTAAGTGCTTATAACTAGAGTTAAATTGGTAAACACCAAGCAGAAGGAACTGCCACAGGTAAGAGAGCTTTCTGGAGACCAGGTCTGTTTTTGCTCATCTGCAACGGATGTACCTCAGAGAGGCACAGCCCACCCCCACCAAGGGCATTTATCTCTAGACTGCCTCTTGCTGTGCCTTCTCATGTTTGTCACTGCTATGTTCCTCCTGCATGTGTGAATGGGTGTGGGGAGGCCCTCACTGCCTATAGTCTGGCAGGATTGCTTTGTGAGAGACAGTCCATTCTGTTGGGCAATTTTCCTGCAGATCAACATGAAGATGAATTTTCATAAAATAATAGTTTAGATAAATTAATGATTTCACAAATTTCTGATTTAAATAGTTATACAAAATTAGGGTAGTTGATACAAAGTTTAAAGAGATGGTTTATATTGTTTTGCCAGAAGGATCTAATAGAGTAGAATGTGCCTCCTCCTTGTAGTGAGGGCTGCATAGGTTAGGAAAGGAGTACAGTAAGCTTTCATACGTTACAAGCACATAATTGTACTTGGGAGAGAAAATAGACTTGAAACAAGTTAATGATCAAAGAAAACATTCATTCCAGGTTGGGTCTGAGTTCCTTGATCTTGTACTCTAGGGATATGTCATAGGTTTCAGTGTGCGCCATGAAAAGGGGTTATGAATGAAGAGTAAATATAAGAATAGAGTCAAAGAAAATTGGACATTGAACTGCCTGAGGATCCAGCTATACCTCTCTTGGGCATATACCCAAAAGATGCCCCAACATATAAAAAAGACCGTGCTCCACTATGTTCATAGCAGCCTTATTTATAATAGCCAGAAGCTGGAAAGAACCCAGATGCCCTTCAACAGAGGAATGGATACAGAAAATGTGGTACATCTACACAATGGAATATTACTCAGCTATCAAAAACAATGACTTTATGAAATTAAGAGGCAAATGGTTGGAACTGGAAAATATCATCCTGAGTGAGCTAACCAATCACAGAAAGACATACATGGTATGCACTCATTGATAAGTGGCTATTAGCCCAAATGCTTGAATTACCCTAGATGCCTAGAACAAAATGAAACTCAAGACGGAGGATCAAAATGTGAATGCTTCACTCCTTCTTTAAAAGGGGAACAAGAATACCCTTGGCAGGGAAGAGAGAGGCAAAGATTAAAACAGAGACTGAAGGGACACCCATTCAGAGCCTGCCCCACATGTGACCCATATATATACAGCCACCCAATTAGACAAGATGGATGAAGCAAAGAAGTGCAGAAGTGTAGATCGCTCCTGAGAGACACAGCCAGAATACAGCAAATACAGAGGCGAATGCCAGCAGCAAACCACTGAACTGAGAACGGGACCCCCGTTGAAGGAATCAGAGAAAGAACTGGAAGAGCTTGAAGGGGCTCGAGACCCCACATGTACAACAATGCCAAGCAACCAGAGCTTCCAGGGACTAAGCCACTACCTAAAGACTATACATGGACTGACCCTGGACTCTGACCTCATAGGTAGCAATGAATATCCTAGTAAGAGCACCAGTGGAAGGGGAAGCCCTGGGTCCTGCTAAGACTGAACCCCCCAGTGAACCAGACTGTTGGGGGGCGGCAATGGGGGAGGTGCGGAGGGGGAACACCCATAAGGAAGGGGGGGGAAGGGATGTTTACCCGGACACGGGAAAAGGAATAACACTAAATGTATATAAGAAATATTCAAGTTAATAAAAAAAAAAAAAAAAAAAAGAATAGAGTCAATAATTAGCCAGTTTAGCTGAACGAGACTTCAAAAATAAGTTGTAAGAAGATGATCTGTTGCTTGGTAAATACAAATTGTCAGCTTAGCATTAGGAAAAATTACTACAGACTTGATCTAGAATTAGTTTCAGGGTTATGATGAATTGTAGAGAGAAAGAAAGATGGAAAATGTTCAGTTAGGTTTGATTTCAAAAGAATAATATAAATCAATAATCCTGTATTAGTCTCCTTTTGTGTAATGACTTTAATCCGTTTTGGAGAATATGTTTTTGTGGTGTTAGTTTGGGAAAAATATATAACTGGGTGTATGAAGTAATCTTTTTTCTTTCATAAAGAATTTTTGTCTTAGGTGGTATAAAAAGGCTAAGAGAAAAATGTTGGTGGAGCTTGTTGGAACCTTGTTTCATGTACTCTGTGTGTGTGTGTGTGTGTGTGTGTGTGTGTGTGTGTGTGTGTGTGTGTGTGTGTGTGTGTGTTTCTCCTTATTCACTGGCCCCAGAGAATTAAGTTTTGTTCCCTCACCCTTTATGCCAGCCCCAGAGAATTAAGTCTACTGAGTGATTGATCACTGATTCCATGCTTCCTCCTTAGTTTACTTAACCTGTCAAAACTGGCCTTCAGCATTAAATACGGTAAGCATGAGACTACATGGCACTCACTCCACAGGTAATCTATTAGTTTCCTTCATTAATTGTACAAAAAACAAAAATAATCCAAAATTGTTAACAGCAACTTTATTATTTCACTGATGAAAAAGTTGTAGTTGTGATGCATTTCACATAAATTTACAATAGTGGAGGTTATACATAAATTACATTAAGTCACAAAATTTCTATTTTATAGAATCAAATTATTTTGATGTATCCAGATGATGGCATAGTTCTTAATGGATAGCTGAGTCCAAATATGCAAAATATAGCTTCTGCTTCTGACCGTGGTGCTTTAAAATTCTTCGGCATGCATTAATATATTCTAGTTGTAGGGAATATATTACACATAGGCTCTATCTTGCATTCAGGGCAAGCCCAAGCTGAATTTCACACACAGTACTCCTGTCCTCTAAAGTAATCTCAGATAGGACCAGAGAACAAAGAAACAAGTATGTTTGGCTTAGTATTCTCCATTAATTTAGAAAATACACAATCAACAATGCATCAAAATAAAAATAAGAAAGGAGAGCTCCATTAGTAGCCAGAATAAGTGGGTTTTGCTTTCAGGTTTCACGGATCACAGAAGTTTAAAAAGCAGATCAGTCATGCTACTTGGGGTGATCAGACAGACTTAAACAATTATGCAGTGAGTTAAGGTCCTGAAGGTGTCTGGAGGTGCTGGGTAAACACATCACAGGTAAGGAATGGGAAACCTACCTCAGCATTTCTGAAAGGCACAATCTATGGAAGGGAGACCTAGTTAAGCCCTTTCTGATGTGTAGAAAGGAGTATGCTGAGCTGAATTCTTTTAAAGGATGAGACCTTCATAGATTGGCCCCTCAGACTCTGGTGATTCCCGTCTTGAGCGCAAGTGCTCCAACGTGTTGTGAAAATGCTTGTTAATTTGCTCTGTTTCTTCACTGGACTCAAGGTTTGGGAGATCTTCTCGAATTTTTTGAATAAGTTGGTTCAAGACCTGAATTGTTACCTACAAAACAAACAATTGTGTAGCAGGCATGTACCACAAAAGAAAATTTAATAGCACTGTTTTAATAGCATTACTTTAATCAAATACCTGAGTAATTATGAAAAAGAGATGAGAATGATTCTGAGTTTAAGCAACATCTATTAGCTATTCTTTAAGGAAGAAGTAAGAATTGTAAAAACTCAAAATATAGAGCAATAGAAACCAGCAAAGGAACAAAAAACAAATTGTATTTAACCTAAAAATCTTGTTTTAATGTATTTATTTCTATTTATGTGCATTGGTATCTTGCCTGAATGTATATCTGTGAGGGATGACTGTGTGAGAGTGCTGGATCCTGGAACTACACACAGTTGAGTTGCCATGTGGGTGCTGGGAATTGAACCCAGGTCTTCTGGAAAAGCAGTCAGTGCTCTTAACTATTAAGTCATCTCTCCAGCCCCTAACCTAAAAATCTTAATGATTACCACAATGTTACAAATGGACAATGAGCTTAGGACTGACTCTGAACTGCTACACAGTGACAAATCAAGCCTACAAATTGGAAATGTGTATTTGGTATTTGGTTAACTGCAAGGTCTGTGCAGACAGAAAAGGATTCTGGGTAATGGAAATAGATTGCAGGAAGACTAAGCAAAGTTAAATTTTCACAAATTAAAAGTATCAAACCTACAGAAACAAAGAGCTATTTCACTTACCGCATCATTTTCTTTTTCATAGAAATAGATGTACCTGTTCAGAATCTCTATAAAGAGCTGAACTTGTAGAGAGGGGTCCATGCACTGATTTGCTATTTTTAGTGCCTTCTTTAGGCACTCCATGACCCTTTTACCTCCATGAAGCTAAAATAAAGGGCATGAAAATAGTAAAAGGATTAATGAATGAGAAATATCCCATTTTATCACCACCCTTAGAAATACAACACTATAAGGCCTTTATGCTACGAAGGGATACAACAAAATGAAACCCTAAAACAAAGTAACTGTATTTAAAAACAAGTGCCAGGTGTGGTGGCAAATACCTAACTTTAACCCCAGTACTCAGGAGACAGAGACAGACAGATGGGTCTCTGTGAGTTCAAGGAAACCTAATCTACAGAGTGAGTTCCAGAACACCCAAAGCTACATACAGAGATCCCAACTCCAAACCAAAAGAAAATTACAACTAGTAATAAACAAGCTGTAGTGGCAATTTTAGCATTTTGGTCTCTTTAAAAAAAAAAATTACAAAAATATTTTAAGAATATGTTTTGTTTTTAATTCCAGCTGTGGGATATGGACTGTTTCAGATCATCCACAGCAGCTGACTATGATCTGCCTCATGCTCTAGCAGGGGTGTGATTCTGCCAGCTGTAGGTAGTTTCTGCAACTGTGTGACGTTTGGCATGCTGGGGACTCTTGAGAGAGGGTGTAAATGCTAGGGCCCTAAGAAGCAGGATTATTGTCGGTGGATTGCTGGTTGCTTGCTCTCGGTCACAGTCTGTTAAACAGTGGTGCACAAAGACAAGAAGAAATTAAATATCCTGACATCGAAGATCAAACTTGCCCTAAGGAACTCAACATCCCTAGTCAGCAGGAAGTGGTCTAACTTGCCCCCTTTCCCCACTCTATCCTTTTCTCTCTTATTTAGTGTTAGGGAATTAGAAGGGTGGAAGAAAAGAGAGGGGAAGGTGGAAGAAAGAAGAGCCCACAAAGTAGCAGACATGGGCTACACCAGTTGCTATAAACATATACTTTAAAAAGTGGACCTTTACCACAGGGTGAAATGCTACATCATGACCCCCTCGTTTCCTCTAATAAAGAAAACAATTGTCTTTGTCATATTTCCAAGCTACCAATGTTTCATGTCCAAAGCACAATGACAGGTGACCAGTCCCTGTTACCAATTCTATCTCCTCTAACAACCAAGAGGAACCTCACCTCTTCCCCATTTTTGTCTGTGTTTCGGCCAGACCAAAAGAGATGTGCACATGTGCTCACAGCTCGGCCTTGGTCCGGTTTTTTCAGAAGTTTTGATGCAGCAAGTGCACACTGAGTCCTCAAGGGCTCATGATTCTCTTCACTGAAGCATTTCATCCTCTCAAAAGTACCAATGATCAAGGTGATAGCAGCCAGCTGTGCTTTGGAATCACTGAGCTCATCTTCATATAGAGAAAACGCCTGGCATACACACAACAAAGAGTATTCATGAACCAACCATCAACAGGAGCACCTCCAAAGTTCTTCCAAACCCCATTCCGTGAGATGGTCCGAGTGCCACTCACATCAGTGCAAGGTGTGCCTCTCAATGAAGAGGCAAAAGCTACAGCCGAAATGGAAAGGTCGCGAACAGTTTAAAATTAAGAAACCTATTCCAGCTTTCTTGAGTTGATACTTCTCAACTAACTAACCACAGGAACTTTTAATTCATGAAATACTTTCATGGCTACCCGCCAGTAAATCTTGGGGTTTCTTCCATTCCTGGCAACTCAACCATCTTGCTACTCTGCACAGGCAATGTGACTACTATATGAAAACACTCCCACATAGTCAGACTTAGTCAAATATAAAAAAGTGAGATAAAAGTGAGGGCCAGGCACAGTGCATGCCTTTAATCCCAGCATTCAGGAAGCAGAACAGGGGGGTCTTAGTTCTAGATCAGCCAGCTCTACATAGTTAACACCAAGTGTATTACCTCAAAAATAACGGACCAGTGACCCAACCCAACAAACTGGACAGGAAAATCCAAGAAGGAAGAGAGAGCTCACCTGGGACATAAATTCATATGCTACTGTTTCATGATTTTCGAAGCCAATCTCCCCAGCAGCTAATGCTCCTTGAAGAAAAAGTCTCAGTGGTAGCTCAGCCAGCTCGGCTTTAATCAAAGCACTGATAGTCTGGTGCGCAAATGAAAAAATCTTCTGGCATTTCTTTTCCCATTTGTCATCCTGAAACAGGAAAGACCTGTCAAGCTCAAGGGCAATTTGTTCATTCTACTGAAAACTTCTAATAAGGCCTCTAAGCAAAAGTACTGAATCTGAGTTCGGTTTTTCTGTCATTTTTCTTCTCTCTCATTTAAGGAACACAGAAGTAAACCCAAAACTAAACCCATCTAAAACTGCTGCTTCTGTAATTTATATAGATCTGATATTTCTTTTTATGATTAGAAAAGCAACACATCCCTAAATTGAGGAAAATAACACAAAAAAACTTAGAAAATACAATCAACCCTGGTAACGTGGTTGCTAATGTCTTCCTGTCCACTTTTTGTCTATGTAAATATAGTGGAGTATTTGTATGTAGTTTTGTGATGTTTGCTTTAAAGCAGATCACTGAAAAACAGTTAAAATTGGGTTCATACTACAAACGATTTGTATGTAACTTTTTGTTAAGACAAGTTTCCTCATAACACTAACTTATTTAATATTAATACTTATTTAATATTAATTACTTTAACAAGGAAATATTCCTTCAACTCATTTATAACCTAATTGGTTATACTGCCCCCCCCCTTTAGAAAGCATCTGTGAAAGCATACTGACTGGTCAGTATATATACAAAGCTTTATTAATACCCTAATTATGTGCCAAGTGCCAAGACCCAGCAGGTACAAAGATTTGCCATACAAGTCAGATAACCTGAGCTCAATCCTGGAACCCCTAAGGTAGAGCGAGAGAGCTGACCTTTCGCCCTCCACATGCACACCACAGCATCATCCCCAACCCCTCATACACACAATAATAAAAAGCATAATGAGATTTGAGAAACTTCCCTGATTATCTTAGTATAAAATCTTAGAAGAGGAACTACCGCATTTATAACACTACAGTTACACATTGGCAGCATACTAAAACTGTAATAGTAATTCACATTTCTACCTTTATTAGATTACATTCTTAACATTGTCATTGCTGAAAATTATTTTTCTTTTCCCTTTACTATCTTGTAAAAATACCAGTGAGGTTAAATTTCATCGGTGCTACACCATCCAAACTTCTCTAAAACTAGTAAGTACTCTTTACTTTTTAAAGATGATATAAGAAGATTTGTTACAAGGATTAAATACAATAATCCAAGTCTGTAGTCCTTGTTACAATACAAACACCAGTTGCTACTTGAGGAGGGTGTCTTAAATCCTGTTTTCCCCTTTACTTTTTTGTTGGTCTTCAAATTTTTTCATCTGATAACATTCTGTATAATTTGCCAGCCACTGGTTTACTGCTGACAGTTTTAGATTAGACATGTGAGATTAAGTGTTCTTTCAGTAACTGGTTATTTTACTCAGCATGCTGTCTTCCAGGACCATCTATAGTGTCACAAATGCTAGGGGTTCTTTCATTTTATTCATTAGAATAATGTTCCAGTATATGAATGCACATATGTGCATGCATACACACATCATATTTTCATTCTCCATCACTGAGGTGTTGGGCCATGGCCACTTTAATTAATGCTGCAATGAATATGAAAGTGTACGATCTCTCAGAAACAAAAACTGACTTCATCTCCTATGGATATTTATCTAATAATGTGCTCTACCTTCAGCCCAAATATTAAGTTTTGGAGTAGTCTCAACAATGCCCCTCCCTCTCCCACTTCCTTCCTTCCTTTCCTAGTCTTCCTTTTTTTTTTTTTTTTTTCCTTTTATTTTTTTATTTTTGAGACAGGGCTTTTCTGTGTAACAACCCTGGCTGTCTTGGATGTTACTTTTGTGAACCAGCCTGGCCTCAAACTTATAGAGATCCACTTGCTTCTGACTCCTGAGTGCTGTGAGTAAAGGTGTGTACCACCAGGCCTGGCCCATGCTGTTGTCTATAGTAACTGCACTGTATTTATATTCTAACAGTGGTGTGAAGGGGTTTTTTGTTTGCCTGCATGTGATGCCAAGGACTAATCCTACAGCTCTGTGCATGCAGAGTAGGTGATCTACCAGCAGGGCTACGTTCCCAGCCATTGCACTAAAGATGAGCCATGCATCACTGCCCCTTTCCTCTGCATTTCCCTCCTGACTGAGTAACATCAGTTACTCAGCATCTTCTCTGAGAACTACGGTCATCTGTATGTGCTCCTCGGGGAAACGTCTACCCAGGTCCTTTGTCTCTGTTTGTTTATTTGCTGTTTTGGAGAGAGAGTTTCTATTTGTCTATTTTTGCTTTTGTGACCTATGCTTTTAGTATCCCCTCTCCTTAACACCAATAAAAAGACCAAGGTCTAGTTCCTTAATCCATTTTGAGTTTATGTTTTGTGTATGATGTGAAATAAAGATCCAATTCCATTCTGCTACAAGTGGATATCCAGTTTCCCTGTCCCCTTCATTAAAAACTGTCCTTTCCCCCTTGTGTTTCTGGCATAGAACAAGGATTTAGGGAAGATGGTCCACTAGATGGCCAGGGTGGCACACATCTTGAATCTTGGCCCTTGAGAGGAGAGGCAGGTGGATCTCTGAGTTTGAGGCCAGCCTGGTCTACACAGAGAAACCTTAGCTCAAAACAACAACAACAAAACAAACAAAAATAGATAATCTGATCACACATGTTTGGTTTTCTGGATACCTTCTCAGTTCCACTGGTCTATTCACATATATTTCTATTAGTACTATAGCATTTTGATCAGTAGAACTTCATAACATGGCTACTTTACTGTTAGAGTGACAAATACCTAGTCATGAAGTGCTGAAAAAAAAAAAAAAAAAAAAAAAGAACAGAAGCTATCCTGACAAAAACCTGATAAATAGGCTGGTAAAAATATTAAGATATAAATGTTTTTAAAAAAATTATTAGAAAATCAAGTTTACTGAGCTGTATTCCTAACATAAACCTGAATGTTCAACTTCTATGTCTATGAGACTGAGGAATTTTCTTTAAAATTAGGCCACTAAAGACAAGCCATGATTCTGCTTTAAAAAGAAACAAACTCATAGAGTAGTTGCGTGTGATTCATCGCATTATTCAACTACAAGTTTTTTTGAGAATTGGTTATACAATGCTGGACCTTATCACTAGGCACAGCTACACTGATTCAGACCCTAAGGAGAAGTTTTCGCACCAATCTGAACTGATTCGGCCTCATATTTCCAAGTGCTGTTATGTGATTTCTCAGCCAGTGTGTGGCTCGGCTCCCCAGTGTCAGTTAAGAACAGCAAAGGGTGAGTAATGAATGAATCAGGAGTCCTGAAGATGGCATCTGGTATCATTATCACATTTTGTGTGTGTGCTTGAACTTTTCTACAACCTAGAAGATACAGTAAAGAAAAAGGACAAATGTAGTGACAAGTTTCAAAGTAAACTCACCATTTGAGAATTCTCTTTGTACCGAAAAGCCAACTGGTAAGCTGCAAATACCAAAGGTGGCAGTGTGAAGCGAATCCGCTGATTTCCACCAGCCCCAAAATGTTTTCGTGCCGTATTCAAAATCTGACAAAGAAAAAATTTAAAAATAATTTTCCACACTAGGATTGTTTACACAATTACATGGGAACTCTATTCCATACTGCTAGTATTTATTATAGACCAGGCTTTATTGAGGCACACAGTTCCTATACTAATCACTCTAAAATACTAACCCCTTTTATATATAAGCAAGCTGGAAGCTCACACAGCTGTATTACTGGCCTTAGGTAACTGGTAAAGAACAGATCTGCTCTTTTCAAATGCAGGTATATACTTCATTGACAAAGAACACAGGCAGATGAAGAAAATCAGACGCACATGTGATGGTAGATTCTAGTCCTCTTTGCCCTTTACTGCTGCTGTGTAGCAATCTATTGAAACATCCCGTCCTGGAAAGATGCTCCAAAGACTCAGGAAATAAATAACTTTCCAAGTCCCAGACAGCTTAAACCTGTAAGACTAGCAAAGGCCCTACTCGAGGACCAGTAAACCATGCTGATAGAAGAGACTGACCAGCAAGGCTGCTTGGAGGAGCTTCTCCAACAAGGAAGCTGCCAGCAAGCCATGCAGAGCTCCAGGGTTGCAGATTTAATGAGCTGTAAACAGTACCAGAGTGGGATTTTCAGTTATGGCATTGTCTTTGAGACAGCCCTGTCCCTGTGAATAACTCCACCCTCTCACTGCCCCCACTCCTGTAAGTAATCCCAACTCACTAGTTGGCCAAAGTGAACATTAATAGAATCATTATGTGGGTCTGTCATCTATTCCTAATAGCAGTGAAGAGATGTCTGAGTAGTGATTCCCAAGAATAAGTCTCATACAACAACTGTCTTCCTCTTAGCTCAAATTTCACTTGAAAAATGAGGTAGTGCACTCCTATATAACTGTTGGGAAGATTAAATGACACAAAATTTCAATTGTGTAATCAATACCTTGCACAAATTATGGGCTCAGAAAATAGGCAATGGGAAAACAGCTGTGAGGGGTCCGTGTGTGCGTGTGTGCATGTGTGCGTGTTACCAGAAGTAGAAGAATCACTCCCAAAAGCCAAGGCCCTACACTGAGTTCAGAGTTCCAGGAAGCCAGCTAATTGGGGATTGTAGAGGCAAAGCTGCCTCAGACACCTGGTGGTTGCAGAAAACGATGACAGACCCTACAGTCTCCAAAAACAAAAACAAAAAACAAATTAAAAAAAAAATCAGGTTATCTAAAGAAACCAGCTAAATTCTCCTTTCCACTTTTCCTATCCTTAGCTTCGAAAACCCCAGCCTAAGGCTACATGTAATCTCTCATTCTCTTGAACTCAGACCACTGAGTGACTGGGTCCTATACCCTAATTAGTTGGCCAGAATTAGAGAAACTACTTTTCTGGAATTAAATAAAGCCTGTTCTAGCTGTTGGGAGTTGTCTAAATTCTGACCTTTTAGTTCTTCCTATAAACTTAATCATTTATCCTTACAGGTAGAGCAAACTTTCTAAACATACTTAAATTAAGAAGAATACCAATATAATTTAAAAAGCTGTGTGAAACAAATGTATGGATGGTTCAGAAAGAAAAAAAGAGAAAAAGAAAACCAAAGGATTGGGCAGATGGTTCAATCAGTAAAATTCTTCCAGCACAAGCTTGAGGAACTGAGTCCGGTTTCCTAACATCTACCTAACATCTACTTAACATCCACCTAACATCATACACCTAACATCTACCTTACACCCACCTAACACCCACCTAACATCTACATAAAAGGCCAGGTGCAGCCACGCAAATGCAGTTTCAGCACTGGGGAGGCAGAAGCAGGTGACTTCATGGAGGTCACTAAGGAACCCTGCCTAGAAAAATACAATGGAGAGCATCTGAGGAAGACACTTGATGCTGACCTCTAACCTTCATGTGCACCTACATAAACATGCAAATACAAACATCAAAGAGGATAAGCAAGTCCACGTAAAATACAGAATGTGATATATTTGGGTCTTGTGAATTTCTTTGATATGGAAGCATACAAACATAATCCGTCACAAATATGATCATGGGACAGAAAATGAGAGCAACCACACACACACACACACACACACACACACACACACACACACACAGAGGAAGGGGGACAACTTAAAATGTTTAAAATACAGTATTCACATCCTGTACTGTCCCACAGCGCATAAAAACAATCTCTCCCTAAGCCAAATCAAAGGTTACCTCTCTACTAACAGAGATTAGCTTTTTAATCATTCACTGTCAGATGCCAACAAACCTACCTAGGCCACATTTAAGTCTTCATTTCATAAACATTAACTGAGGACTACAATAAAACAGAAAGCTTTGTCTGATTACTAAACTTCATACGTTTTTCATCTGACAAAAAAAAACCATCTTCCTATCAGAGCACAAGTCAGCCTAGGAAGTCTAAGTTAATTATGACAAATAACTAAACATTCCACATGCACTAAACTACTGAACAAGAAACAACACAGAATAATTAATGTAATTTCTAACTAAAGGAAAGCAAGCTTTTCTGCACGCAATTCTCAGGTTTTCAAAAGAAGCAGGAATATCTAACTTGCTCCTCTGAGTGCCAACAGCTTACTCATTTATACAAAAATAAAATCTCAGCTGTGCATGGAGGTACACCCTAAAATCATAGCACTCAGGAAGCTAAGGCAGCAGGATCATAATTTTGAGGCTAACTTGGCTACAGTGAGACCCTGGCTCAAAAAAACCCCAAAACAGTAACAACAACAAAACCTAAATATGTTAATTTTATAAGGCCATAAACTTTAAATTCAGTAGCAAGCTTTTCAATACCTTAAACTAAGGCAAAAGCTGCATTAAACCGTTTAACCACTTCTCTGCTCATTATGTGTGATGAAAGGTTACAGCAAGAGGTAACTCATACCAAGTACTGCTGATCAGGGTCTTCAGAACGCAGAAGGTGAATAAATCGGCCAACAAGGCTCTGTTCATCAGCAAAGTCTTCTGGGTCAGGGTCTTCTACAGGTTGGTCTGGCTGATCCTGAATCAACGTGGACACCAAATTCATTATGGAATCTACCTGCAACATGGAAAGTAGAAAATATTAGCGTGAAACCAACATCAACAAAGGTAACAGTTTCTAAGTGTATACATAATGAAACAGTATCAGCAAATTAATTCAGGGTTTTGTTTTGTTTTTGTTTTTTGTTTTTGTAAAGAAGTTGGTATAAACAGTCTCAACCAGCTGTGAACCTTAGAAGCTACAGTAACAACCCGTTTGGCAAAATCAGCCCATTAGTATAATAGTGGAATGAATGTTTTAGGAATAACCAATGACTTTCTACTCAGACTTAAGTTTTGTTCCACAGGGAGCCCGTAAACCTGGCCAAGAACCCAAGGAGTATGAAGTGAGAGGCCTGAGGCAGAATCTACTACTATTATTTTGCTAAATTCACATAGTAACAAGCTGCCTTCTAAATACTTACCCTTCCACCTATAGCTTTCTCCCTTATCAATGATGCTTCTTTTGCAGTGGGTAACAGTTAATACAACTCAAAGGGTAGAAAATAAATGACTATGGAGTGTTAAGTCCTAAATAGCATATCTTTAGCATACCCTCCCCAACATGGCTCAGGGAACACTGAAGAGGGAACAGAAAGATTATAAGAGCCAGAGGTCAAGGATTACTGCAAAATAACACCTTCCCACAGTAGCTGTGATTGCCTGCCCAAGATCAAGCTCGTCAACGCACATGCTGGATAGAGAGGAAGTTCCCAAGGATCCAAGCCCAGTTGAAGAGCTATTGGCAGTGCTGGCTGCTGAAAGCAGCAGAGTCATTTCTATGGGAAAAGCTACTGGAAAGTTGCTTATACTCCCAGCAGGTGACCCTCACCCATTGACATACAGGCAGTAATAATTGAACTGAATGGGGGGGGACAGGGAATTTGTTCCAGAGGCATTGAAAAGTTAATAGGTCAATGTATACATTTATGCACAAAAATCTGAAAGAAGATATGCCAAATGTTAATCAACTGTGGTTATTATCCTTTTGGTGAAATCAGACATATTTAATAATTCTATGTACATCTCCAATTTTTAACTTCTATAATAAGCTATTCATAGTTTTTATTCTGTTACCTCCTTCATTTATTACCAGTCTATAGCTCAATGTCCCCTAAAAGAGCGTATCTGTATTCTCTTACCTGGTCCTGAGAGACGATTTCTGTGTTATAATCCAGAACATTACTAAGCACATAACAGCTCATACTCTTTCTGGACTCATAGTCAAAGTACTCAAAAAGTGGGTGGAAATGCTTTAACTTTAAGACTGTTAAGATATTGTTGTAAGTATCAACAGGAATCTTCAAAAGTCTGGTAAGCTCCTTTGAAACTGCACTACTGGTAGCAATACTACAAAGAGAAAAACAGCAACCCTTTCATGAATAAAATTAATCTTTATACACATAGTACTTGTTTCACATATTTTTTAAAAAAAAAATCTTCATTTACCAACTATGGCAGGCAGAGGAGTTAGCCCCAGGGTCATGAGAGTAGAAGAACTGGCCATGTCCCTCACTGGCTGCAACATTCAGGAGAACAGGCCCTGCACCTCACCTGGACAGCAGGGTAGAGCTGGCCATGCTTCCAGGGGTTGCTGGTGAGCCAGCCCTAAGATGGGGAGAACAGGAGAGCCCTCGGACTGACTAGCTCAGATACCTCGCAGGCCCAGATCCAGGGCTTTGGATTGCCTTACCCCAACATCTACCGCATTGATGGAACTGCTGGAGTACGTGAAGGTTTACAGATGTAAACCTACAGGCTATCCATGGCACAGGGCAACAACAGAATAACCAAGAGGAGTCCCAGTGAGACAGCAGAAGTCAGAGGCCTTGTACTAGACCAATGAATGAGTCTTTACAATGAACATTTGCAAAGAAATGTGGACAAAAAGGTACACCATGAGATACACTGTGACACACTATAGAGATTTTTTTTCCCCATTGGGGAGAGGCTGCAAGGGTGGAGAACAGGTACAGGGGGCAGGAGAGATGAGTGTGACTGGGGTGCATGGTATGAAATTCACAAAGAAGCGATAAAAAGTTTTTTAAAATTCAATTACACATTTAAAGAGATAGGTCAAGCAAATTGAGAAAATAATACTTAATCTCTATCCTATTGGTTCCTAGGATAGAGAACAAGTATTATGAAGAAAGTAAGTAGGAGAAAAATCCATGCAAAAACCATCTAGAAGAAAAATCTGTATCTGGTGATTCAGGGAGACCAAGTTGAATTTAAGAGGTAGCATCTTATATAGGGGACTGCGCATATTTTAGCATTTAAAAGACCTTTAGACACTGGCATTTCTAGTTATTTTAGTAACTTTTACTTTAAAGTTCATCTTGGAGGGATAAAGGAAAACAAAGATATCATTTACTTTTCTCTCTTACTTATGTAAAAGATCTGTACTGTGTTTCAGTTCACAGGAAAATGGAAATAACTAATAAAAGGGAGTAAAGGAGAAAGAAACTTTCCTGTTGTGTCCTAACCAACAGGTGGAAACAAGAAAAGAAAAAGTAGTACATTAACACCCAAATATTACAAGTAACTTAGAGAAAAGCAGGAAGTCTAATTAAGGGACTCAAGGGGCAGCTGTTGGGGAAAAGACACATATCACAGCACCAAAATACTCAAGGAAACAGAGGCAGTAGGGGATCTGAGTTCTAAGTTCCAGGCCAGCCTGGTCTAAGAGCGAGTTACAGAATAGGTAAGGCTACACCAAGAAACCTTTGTCTCAAAAAACAAAAAACAAAAACAACCACCCCCTCAAGTGGCCCTTGTAGGGTGCCACAGGTCTAGGACAGCATGACTAAGGAAGCATCCAGTGTAGGGAACATTATTGTAATGGTTTGTATATGACCAGGCCAGGGAGTGGCACTATTAGAAGGTGTGGCCCTGTTGGAATAGGTGTGGCCTTTTTTGGAGTAGGGGTGGCACTGTGGGTGTAGGCTTTAAGACCCTCATCCTAGCTGCTTGGAAGAGAGTCTTCTGCTAGCAGCCTCAGATGAAGATGCAGAACTCTCAGCTCCTGCTGAACCATGCCTGCCTGGATGTTGCCTTGTTCCCACCTTGATGATAATGGATTGAACCTCTGAACCTGTAAGCCAGCCCCAATTAAATGCTGTCCTTATAAGACTTGCCTTTGGGGCTGGAGAAATGGCTCAGTGGTTAAAAGCATTGACTGCTCTTCCAGAGGTCCTGAGTTCAAATCCCAGCAACCACATGGTGGCTCACAACCATCTGTAAATGAGATCTGATGCCCTCTTCTGGTGTGTCTGAAGACAGTTACAGTGTACTTATATATAAATAAATAAATAAATCTTAAAAAAAAAAAAAAAAGAGTTGCCTTCACCATGGTGTCTGTTCATAGAAGTAAAACCGTAACTAAGACCATTTTCCCAACAGTTATTAAAACCAAAGCTCAAATATTGTTACACTTTGAATATATACATATGTCCCTAATTTTTCAACATAAACATACATACACCCTTATTGTTCACAATTTACTCATCTGCAGTAAACCTTTTTCTTTTTTGCAGTGGTGAGGTGAGGTGCGGTAGGGTGGGGTGGGGAGGAGTGGTGGTCAATGATGTTTCCCTACTAGTTTAAAAACTGGCTCATTCTTGAGGTTGAAGAGATGGCTCAAAAGGTTAAGCACTAGCTGTTATTATAAAAGACCAGGTTCTCTCTCCACCACCAACATGGCAGCTTGTAACTGTCAGTGACTACAGTTTCAGGGTGTGCCAACCCCCTCTTCTAGTCTCTAAAGGCACTAAGAACACACATGATGTGTATACATACATTCAGACAAAACACTTATACACATAAAATACAATAGTAAAGACAACAAAACAAAAACTAACTCAGGAAGGGTTTTGAATTAGAGACACAGAACTTTGAAGACTGTCTACAGATCTTACAGGTCACTAACCACTTCACTACTGTATACTGTACACAAGTAAGCAACTAGCAAAACTTTTGGTCCTGTTTAGCACCACACAGGAAAATCTCAGCATATACTTCAAACATTTCAAAGAAAAACTGAGAAAAGAAAAACTAATATAATGCTAAGAATTTTTTTCAATGTTGTAACTTTGGGGTATGGCTCAAGGGGTAAAGACACTTGCCACTAAGCCTACTAACCTGAGTTCTATCTGCAGAAGCCCCTGGAAGAGACAAACAACTAAAGCAAGTTTTTCTCTCACCTCCACATGTGCATATTTTCTAACTCCTTCCCCAACAAATAAATGTAGTTGAAAATTTTTTAAATATAATATTGACTTACTGTTCAAGGTTAAGTTTATTGAATATCTCCACTGTTGTTTCTAGAACTTTATCAACATAGTCCACACGATCAGGGTAACATTTCATAGCAAGATTAATGAGAGAGACTTGTAAAGATACAACATCCTCTGATGGCATGTCTTGTCTGGACTGCAATGTTTAGAAAATTATATAATTTATTTTAAACAATTACAAAAAAAAAGATAGACCAATAAAGAAATTCCAAAGTTGAGAACTTAGAGAAAACACTATACAGACCTGTATCACTGTAGCCACCTGCTGTGAAAATATGTCAAAAAGTTTAATCTCAGCTGGAATTCCAGGTCCATCTTCACGATGAGCAAATAAAGCTAATCTAAAAAAGAAAACATTTTTTTCTTTTTTTTTTTTTTTTTAAGATACAGGATCTGAGCAGTGGGTTCATTTTTTTTTATTGCTTTTCTGTGTTTTCTGAGTCTATTTCTTAGAACATTAAGAATGGCTGTTAAGATTATAGCTAAAAATACCAAGACATTACTATTAATTTTTGGTGAATTAATTCCAAACAAGACTTTGGAAATTTAGCCTAGATGCTACTGTGATGGAAAGAACTTATTTTAACAATAAATGTTACTGCTTTTCCATTTAGGGTGGGAAGGTTAAAACAAGAGCTACAATGTATGACTTCTTACTCCATTTCTTAACTAAGTTTTGTTAATGATGCCTTATTCTATTGGCAATCATGTTTGCTTACTTATTCACTTACTGTATGTAGAACAACCCAGCCTAGAATTCATGGTACTCCTGTCTCTACTTCAGAAGTGCTGGGCTTAGTCATGTGCTACCACACCCAGATTAAATAAATAGAGGCTGCAGGCATGGCTCAGTGGTCAGAGTACTTACCACTCTTGCAGAGAACCCAAGTTCAGTACCCAACATCCATATGGAGCCACTAGAAATAATGTTGACTTTTATAACCTGCATCTTAAGCTATTCAAACCTGTGCACACTGCGTTACCTGTCAAGGTCCAAACTACATCTGCATTTTTCTATGCATTAGAAACCCACACTGATTGGGATTGCTAAATGGTATTACTCCTGCACAGGACAATCTAGTTAGCCATCTTTCTTTAAGAGTAGGCCCAATAAGCATGCAATGTATGCTGCCTAGGACAATCTGGAGACCTCTGCTTTATTAATTTCTAGACTAGTAACTTAAGACTAGTAACTTAATTAAATAGCTTAAAATATATATATATACATATATATATATATATATATATATATATATATATCTGCTGAAATAAATCTTTGGTGTTGTTTCTAACCTCATAATGATATATACTCACAGTAGGATAAATTATGTGTTATTTATCATATAGCAAGGCTACCAAGCAGCCATTCATTACAAATATTATAAGAAGCCAAGTTATACATACATATGCATTATACATATATTTATATAGATATAAATGTTAAATATACATATATACACATACATATTAATATATGTAAATATATAAAGTTAATATTACAGTAATTTTATATATTTATGTATATATATATATATATATATATATATACATACATACACACACACACACACACACACACAAACTAAAAAAGTTTTACTTTTAAATCTTGAGTGTAAATACAAGTATCTATGGAATCCAGAAGGAATGTCAGGTGCCCTAAAACTGGAGTCTCAGGCAACTGCGAGCCATCAGTATCAGTGCCGGGAACTGAACTCAGGTCATCTTCAAGAGTAGTATGTGCTCTTAACTGTTGAGCTAATCCTAATTTTTATATGTTTTATCAATTAAAACCAATGGCTAAAAAACTATACTTAAAGGAGATAACTAAAAATGCGGTTCTTAAAAACTCTTCTTTATGAAAATGTGACAGCAGAATGAATGCTTAAGCATTCTTAATCATTCTTATGTTGTTGCTACTTAAAAAAAAAACTAAATCAAGTAAGTTACCACTGAAAGATAATTTACATAATTCTGAGAAATTCTGTTCTTCAATGAACTTTGGACAAGGAAAGCTTTGCACAATAATGTCTACACATATCAGTTCAACAGATTAAAGAACTCATTGTAAACCAGGTATAGTCTAATGCCAGCACCTGAATTAAGTCAAGAGAATCAGAAATTCAAGGTCATCCTCATGTACAGGCAGCCTGGGCTACATTAAAAAAAAAAAACACATTAAGCTCCTTAAACCTTCGAAGGAAAAGGTAAACCTTCACACTTAAGTCAGGCAATCACTAACTAAATATTGAATGCTATATTATCTATAGCAAAATTACACTAAAATCGGTACTTATAAGTAATAACAGAAACAAAGGACTTATGAATGTTGTTAAGTCGCTTATTTCCATTTCAGAGCATGCATTTCCCTTCCAGTGCTGAACAGTCTTACCTGTCAATTAAAGCAATGATTATGTTTTTCACATTTACATTTTGGTGTAACTCAGCACAAGCTCTAAGAAAAGGATTCAAAGTCTGGAGATGGAACTCATCAGGAAAAACCTAAAAGTCAGATATGATTAATCAATAAAGAGAAAGAAATTCACAAAATATCCAGATCTTATGACTGGTATACAAAATCATTACTTATTGAAAAAATAATTTAACCTTGGATAATTAAAATCAAAACCAGAAATATTCCATTTCTAGCATACAAGTAAGTCTAATAAGACCTAGAAAACTCAAGATTATTTTCCTATATTTTTGAGTCAAAACAAAACCAGTAATTAGTACAAAGACCAAGCTTGAAAATGGAAATTTTTGAAGGACGTTTCCTATTCAAGAAAAACTTTTCTTTCCCTAAGTTTTTTGTTTTTTGTTTTTTCTATTTCTGAGACATAGTTTAGGCACAATGGCTGGGTTGGCCTTAAACTCAGGGCTTCATCCTCATAACGGGGCTGGAACTACAAGCCATGTACCTCCACACTGGGCTCAGGACTTCTTTTTCCCCAAACAAGAATGAAAACTCCTTTTAAGAATTACTGTTCTCGGGGTTGGGGATTTAGCTCAGTGGTAGAGCGCTTGCCTAGGAAGCGCAAGGCCCTGGGTTCGGTCCCCAGCTCCGAAAAAAAGAATCAAAAAAAAAAAGAATTACTGTTCTCCTACTTACCTGAATGATGCACTCCATGAGATACTCTTGAGCCAAAGCATCTCTACAATTCACAACTTGCTCCAAAATGCCTGTTAAAACAATCTAAACACAGCAAGGAAAAGAACAAAGGTGAGCTGGAAATGATTTTGAAAATCCCAAAGGATCCCCTAGCAATACACTGAACATGAACATCATTTTACATTGCTTCCACCCACACTTCAATGTTCACTTTTAAAATAACTTATTATTAAATATAAAAACTTCATCACATAAAGGTTTTAACTTTGTGTTTTTTTGTCTATCCTAATAAGACTTCAACTAATCCAAGATATGAAGATTATGTTTTTTTCTAGAACTTTTAGATTACATATAAATAAGTCTCTGATCCCTTTTCTGTAGTTTCTACACTATGTGGGAAATGGTTAAGACTTAAAAGTGTCTTTGTTTACCCATAAAGTGGATATTCAATTGTTCCAGAGTAATTTATTAAGGTTACCCTGGGCAGGTATAGTAGTGCACCTCTTTAATCCTCTTTGCTCAGCAAGCAGATCTCTGTGAGTTCAAGGTCATCCTAACCTACATAGGATGACCTAATTTTCAGGACAGCCAAGGACTAAAGACTGGCCCTGTTTCAAAAGACAAACAGTAAGTCTGCCTTTGCACCTTCATGAAAATGAACGGCAGGGCTGAAGATGTGGCTCAGCTGGCAGAGGGAATCTCTAGGACTCACTCAGGAGGATCAGAACTTAAAGGCCATCCTTGGCTACAAGTGAGTTGGAGGCCAGCCTGAACTACCTGAGATGATCAAGGGAGAGGAAAAAGAAGGGGCCGATATGTGAGTCTAATAATGGACTATCTAATCCAAGGATTAACAAATCTAATTCACTGGCTGAATTTTGGGGGGTTTGTTTCATATTTTTGTTGCTATGGATCCAAATCCAGAACCTGAAGTCTATTAAATAGTAGCCAAACTGAGCTGTACTCTAAAATGTCAAGGGACCAAGCCCTGCCCTGATCATTTTCTTAATGTTTTTCCTGCCTGTGCCCCATACCCATCTAATTTACTACTTTTAACTAATAACTTACAAAATTCAAATACTTACCATCTAGCTAGCCTTTTACAGAGAAATTTTTGCTGGGAGTTGATCAAAACCACTGGCTGCTCTTCTAGAGAACCTGGGTTTGATTCCCAGCACCCACATGGTGGCTCACAATCATCTGTAACTCCAATTCCAGGGGATTTGACACCCTTTTTTGGCCTCTGGGCACAGACACACACGTGGTACATAAACATACATGCTGGCAAAAAACCTCACACACTTTTTTTTCTTTTAAAGTCTTTAGACAAGTGTGCAGATCCTTACTTTATTCCCCTTCACTGTCTCATGTGTCTGTCCCTTTCGTCACTTCCCCCTTATGCTTCTCTCCACTGGTTTCTATTGCCACCACGAAATACCATGACCAAAAAGCAAGCTGAAGAGGAAAGGGTTTATTTGGCTTACACTTCCACATCATAGTTTATCACTGGAGGAAGTCAGGACAGAACTCAAACAGGGCAGGAACCTGGAGGCAGGAGCTGATACAGAGGCATGGAGGGGTGCAGCTTACTGGCTCGCTCCCCATAGCTTGCTCAAGCTGCCTTCTTACAGAACCCAAGCCCACCAGCACAGGGATGGTACCACCCACAATGGGCTGCACACCCACACCCCCACCCCCTATTGATCACTAATTGAGAAAATGCCATACGCTGGATCTCATAGAGGCATATCCTCAACTGAGGCTCCTTTCTCTGCAATGACTAGCTTGTGTCAAGTTGACACAAAAACAGTCAGCACAACTGGTATATATCAATACCACAAACTATCTTCACTTCAGTGAAAGTAAACTTAGGTCCTTTTGTCCTAGTCTTTTAAAACAGCTGTATTATAGGTTCTCTTCTCTTTCTCATATACTTTAGAATCAGTTTATTGACTTTATAAAGCAGACTGAGACCACACTGAATCGATAGTTAGATTTAAGTAAAACTGCTACCTTGACAGTACAGAAATCCCCAACCCATAAACATGATAGTGCTTTTAACTAGATCATTTTTAGTAAAAAAGTTAAAATATTTTTAAATTTAACAAAAATATATTTAAAATAAAATTTTCAGTTTAGATCTCACAATGTAAGAAAAAAATGACAACAAAAAAGATAAGAACCTGTTTGTAACGTTCCACATTTACACCTTCCAACTGACTAAGGCGCACCAAATTAGTTCCCACTAAAATTCTCAGTTCTTGTCTCTCCCGTTCTCTTTTTTCTCTATCTCGACTATGTCCTTGATGCTGCATCCGCACCCAGAGCTTATTCATTTCTGCAAAGTTGAGTAGTACAAAATCCATGGAATCACTGATATCACCAGTTGTTTCTTCACTGCCAAGAAAAAGTTAGAAAAATCTTTATGAACATGACAGGATCAACTTACTACTTGTCCATTCATTTCTTCTTACTTCTACAAATACTCATGCTTCAAAAGCCATTTTCAACTTCATTTCATTTGGCCTAATGCTAATTAAATTTCAAGAACAGACTGTAGCATGAAAAAAACTAGGGGAAAAACACAATACATTTACGGGGCAAATCGCTTTCCATGACTCCTTATTCTGAGCTCACTGGACTTTGCCCTTACCGCAACTCACTAGAATATAAAAAGTTGTGCTCAATTTAGCAGCACACGAACTAAAATTGAAACAGTACAGAGACTAGCATGGCCCCTACAGTAACAAGCAATCTGTGAAGCACCCATATTTTTAAGGGGGGGCATGACAGGTCTTCACATGGTACTGGCAGCTTACGTTACTCTCTTCAACAACTACACTTCTTACAGAGAACTCAGACATGTATGGTGACACGGTACTACTAAAGAGGGGTTAGTATGGAAGGCGCTGCACTTGGAAGCATGATGGCGTCCCAGCTCCCACCATAAGGAATCCAACTACAGCCGAATCCTTACATATCCTGATTAAAAAACAAAAATTAAAAAATTTTTAAAAGACCCCAAAACTTGACATTTAGGGTAGACCAATAACTACTGCTTTACTGTTATATTTTGGCTTCAAATGAAGTATGAGCTTTATGAAGAAAGACCTTATTTTTCTATATCTTCTAAGACAGGTAACTTAGTTTTTCCAATATTTTACTGATTGTCTAAATGTTTAAAATTCAGTCAAATTATAATAATAAAAATAACATCATCCTCTTTGTATACTATTAAATCTTTTATGTATGGTTTAACTTAATACGAAGAAGAAGGAAGAGGAAGAAGGAGGAGGAGGAAGAGGAAAAGGAGGAGAAGAAGAAGAAGTAGCAGCAGCAGCAGCAGTAAACACTTCTTGGCATAGTGACACAAACCTGTAATGTGGACATTTGAGAGGCAAAAGGAGGAGGATTGCATGCTCAAGGGAAGCATGAGTTATACGGTGAGAATGTTTTTCAAAATGAGAACGAAGGGAGATGGCTAGTGCAGTGGTTCAGAGGGTAGAGGCACTGGCCATGTACTCCTGGTGGTCGGAATTTGATTCCCAGAGCCCATGTAAAGGTAAAAGCAAAGAATCAACTCCACAGTTATTCTCTGACCATCACACACACACCATGGCACACATTCACACACGTGAACACACACACATCATTACACACAAATATACACATAATAATGTATTTTTAAAGGGATTGATGCAGATAAACTATTGATTTACTAGTCTTAGAAATTTAAAAAACAGGTAAACTTTGAATAAAAGGAAATTATTAGTTCTTCAATCTAGGGACCCATCACATAAAAAGTTTACCACACCTAGCAGCAATCCACCATTGCTGGGGGAAAAAGGTGTCATGGATTTTAATGCTAGAATGGAGGCTGCAAAAGAAACAGAGGTCTCTATAAACTATCTTTAGTTTTTTTTCCCAAGTCAACACCTTTAAAGGTTACAGTCACAAAGATTATCTAATGTAATGGGAAGATGTTCTAAACTATATTAGATGCCTATAATCCATCACTTGAGAGTGTGCATACAGGAGAGCTACTGAAAAATCAAGACCAGGCTAGGCTACAGTGAATACCAGTCACTCAAGGCCACACAGCAAACCCTAAACAAAACAAAACAAAAATAAATAAATAAATAAATTTTAAAAAGCAGATTCTAAAGAATCTTTCTAAATATATAACTGAATATGAGTACATTTTGTCTCATACCACACAGACTGAATTATATACCTCAGTGAAAGTCTAGACACAAAATACTACATGAATTTGAGTGGTAAAACTACTGACACCGTGTTCTTATTTCTGTATACTTTTCTACAATTTTAAGACATTTCACTACAGAGTTGGTGGGAACACTACAACGACACCAAGATTACTTACTCTGTTGGCTCTCCTTCATCAGGTAAAATGTTCCTAGTACACTGAAGAAGATAATTTCGAAGAAACAAACCCCTTAGTGGATGCTGCACGCCACGGCACATTTCTACCAAATCTTTCAAAATATCTTTCCTGGACTGAGGAAATGACTTGACATACACAACTCCAACTGTGATCAAGAGATAACTAGGAGAAGCAAAGAATCCATTTGATTAGAGACAGAATATGTGAAAACTTGATTGTATTCAAACACACCACACACATATTAAATAAATAAGACAGAAACTATATCATCTTAAACAGTATTCTTTATGGTGAGAAAAACCACCTAACTTTAAATATAACTACAAAAATATTTGAAAAAAAATCACTGACTGATCCCAGTGGTCAGTCAGTCCCTCTGACTCATGAAGAATACGACCCAAGACAGCCATCTGCTAACTGATACTGCAGCTGGTATGTACGGCTATTCACACACACACACACACACACACACATTTACTAATCAGTCAAGTGATTAACCACAGTAACTAACATAACTGTAACAGTATTGTAACAAAAGATAACATGAGTGAATGATCTCTCTCCTCTATCTTACTATGCCGTATTCACCATCCTTGAATGTGAGACGATACAGTAACTACCCAATGAGAATAAAGTAGGTGAGAGAAGATGAGGTAGCATTAGGCTATCTCAGCAGCACAGCTATTCCAACAAGCAAGATGGCTACTAAGAGACTAAAGGGTAGATAACATATACAGTGCGATCAATAAAACAATGATTCACACCCCCAGTGGAACAATAAAAAGTTTTATCAGGCTACTTAAAATGTACAAAAGTTTAAACTTAAATTACTTCTATCATTTTCCTTTCAATATTCTTAGACTATGATGACCATGGTTGCTTGTGGAAATTACTACTGATTTTTTTTCTTTTTGATTTTCTCATACACACACCTGCTCTTTCTTACTAGTGTAGGCCCAGCTGACTTAGATACTTAGTTGCTATGTAAACCAGGCTACCCTTCAACTTGCAGCAATGTCTCTGCGGCAAAGAGCTGGGATTACAGGTATATGACACCATGCCTGCCCCTTAAATAAAGCCAATGTCAGCTAGTCATGGAGTGTCATGTCTACATTCTCAGCATTTGGGAGACTGAGCCAGGAGGTTTCGTGAATTCAAAGCAATGAGATGCTGTCAAAAAAAAGAGAGGGATAATTTCAAAAAAGAAAAAGTATCTAAGTCAAGAAATGCAAAGAAAGAGGAGTTTTAAACTAGCATTAACTTTTGTTGGATGAGACTTCACCTCTACACAAAGCCTAGAAAGTGTGGCTATAAACGACGTTAATTACTTACAGCCTTGGAATAATGTTTCCAGCATACTGTACAAGTTCATAGAGATCTGCCACCTTTCTTCCTTTAGCAAATTCATCAGTCAAATAGACCTCCAAGTAGTGCAGCTCATCAGAAATAGCCATATCTTTAATTATGGTTAAGGATTAAGAACAAAGGTAAATTAATTAAAAATATATATATATATATATATATATGTATATATATATTTCACAACTACTGTTGGGATAATTACAACTGTTAGGCAGGGCCAGTGATATAGTTCATTAGTGTAAGCATTTACCTGTCACAGAAAAAAGTCTTGTATTTTATTTCCACCACTGACAAAACAAAACAAAACCGCACACACTTTTAGACTGCCTGGCATAGAGGTCCATGGCTGTAATACCAGCTGCTCATGAGGCTACAGAGAGAGGGCCAGAGTTCAAAGGAAAGGCCACGGCTGAGATGCTTTACATTGAGATTAATGTTTAAAGGGAAGAGAGAATTTCAGCTGGCTTTCATTGCTTTACAGTAGAGATCACTGGAGCAGAGATGGGTTAGCAGTAAGAACGCCTGCTGCTCTTGCACCAGAACCATTCAGAACCATTCCTAGCTCCAGTTTCAGGGGATCTGATACTCTCTTGACTACCATGGGCACCAGCTACATGCATATATGCAATGCAAACAGCCATATATATAAAAGTAAATTAAACTTAAAATTTTTTCCATGCTAGTATAATAGCACATGTCTGAAGTCAGCCCTCAGGCAGAAGAACAGTAAGTTCAAAGCCAGCCTGAGCTACACCACAGTACATTGTCTCAAAAAGAAAGAAAGACTCCCAGCTACCTGGGAGGCTGAAGATGGGGATCAGCTGAACGCAAGAGTTCAATCCTGGCCTCAGCGTCTTATAAGGGGGACTGAAGGGAATGCCAGGCATGGTGGCATGCACCTGTAATGCCAGCACACAAGAGGCAGATGCAAGAGGATCTCTGACAGTTAACAAGCCGGGGGAAGGCCACACAACAAGATCTTACCTCTAAAACAACAACAACAACAACAACAACAAAAAAAAAAAAAAAAACAGAAAACAGATGCTACTCAATGGCTTCAATTTTTTCAAAAATTAAGAGCAATTTATTTTGAGAAACTTAGACATATGGGTATGGATTTAGTTCAATTGGCAAATCGTCTGTCTAAAATTAAGGTCAACAGCCAACACTGTGAAAAGGAAAGGGGGAGAGAGGAGATTTATTCTTGGAAAAAAAGGGACACTTTTCTCATTTAGAATATCTGCTTGGAGAAGGACTATTTTGTCTAAAAACTAATAGAACTACTGACTCCACATATTTTTAACAAAGAACAAAAGCCAGGCATGATGGTTCATCCCTATAACCTTACCATTCAGGAAGTTGAGGCAGGAGAACTGCTGTGAGTTTGAGGTTAGGTTGGGCTAAAAAATAAGCATCCATTTAATGGGGAGGGGGGTGATGGAGGGGAGCACTAGCTGCTTTTCCAAAGGACCTGGGTTCAAGTTCCAGCATAGTGGTTTCCAACCATCTGTGACTATAGTTCCGGGGAATCTGATGACTTCCAGCCTCTGCAGGCACTAGTCATGAGTGTGGTCCAGATATACACATATGCAGATAAAGCACACACACATAAATCTAAAAACAAAGAGTATAAATAAAGGCCTTAAAGGCCCTCCCACTCTTAAGAGTTCTTTCCTCGCTTCTTCTTAATAAATCTGTATTGGTTCTGCTTTAAATACAAATCCAACAACAACAACAAAAACAATTGGCCTTATCAAGAAGTAACTATAAGCCAGATGAGGTGGCACACACCTTTGCTCCTAGCACTCAATAGGCAGAGGCAGAGAGGCAGAGAGGCAGAGAGAGGCAGAGAGAGAGGCAGAGAGAGGCAGAGAGAGGCAGAGAGAGAGGCAGAGAGAGAGGCAGAGAGAGAGAGAGGCAGAGAGAGAGGCAGAGAGGCAGAGAGGGAGAGAGGCAGAGAGGCAGAGAGAGGGGCAGAGAGGCAGAGAGGCAGAGAGGCAGAGAGGCAGAGAGGCAGAGAGGCAGAGAGGCAGAGAGGCAGAGAGGCAGAGAGAGGCAGAGAGAGGCAGAGGCAGGTGGATCAGCCTGGTCTGCAGCATGAGTTCCAGGGAAGCCAGGAACTCAGCCAGGCTACATAGAGGGAAACAAAAACAAAAACAAAAAACAAAAAACAAAACCAAATAAGAAATAAGTATGGCTCAAATGTTAATCCGTCAACAGTCAAAGGATACAAAGTTCATAGTAACTCTTTGGTGATAACATAGAAGTCCGGAGTTCTCCAAGCATATTCGAGGCATGTTTCAGAGCGTCCATCAGCTTGTTTTTGTCCTACAGAAACACCAATAACCGATGAGAGTACTTACTTAACTAAACGTTTATCTTGGTTCTATTTAGGCAAAACTGTTACACAGTTTTAAGAGTCTACAGCACTTATTTTAGTCACATAAAAATCAACTTCACAAGTTTCCCTTTATTAAAAATTTAAATTAAAAAAAAAATCTAACTCACCAGGGTTATAAAGCTTTCAAGGCTTCCATAACTAAGACAGTATGTTTCATAGAGCAACTCCAAACTTTTGAATTCAAACTCTACGAAGTAGGGAATTAGTTCCAATAAGCCATATTTGACTTGCAGTCAAAGAAGGCATGCTAAGCTTCTTCAGCAAGATATCTATCCTAACAATGGCTCTGTCCCAGAACTTCAGGCTCTTTGCAGCTTGGGCAGTGATTAAACATGTAAGCCTTTCCTTGTGTTTTTCAACCACCAGACAATTTTTGAGACACAGTAAGAAACATTATTCATGCTCAGAAAGAAAAAGAAACAAGAGAAAACCCATTTTCTATTCTAAAATATTTACTTTTCTTTCCAAATCTATTGCTAAGAAAATCAAAACAGTAAGACATAAGAGAGTTTTAAGCTTTAGAAAAGGTAGACCTGGGGCTGAGAAGACAGCTCATGGGTAAGTGCCGCCTGTGCAAGCTCTGAATTTGAATCCCCGCCTGCCCGAGGCAGCACACATCTGCCATCCACACACTAAGGAGGAAGGCACAGCAGATCCCTGGGGCACACAGGGAGTCTGGTCTACTCGGTGGACTCCAGATTAGAGATGCCGTCTCAAGACCTAAGATGGGAAGAGAGGCAAGAAAGGGCCACTGGTACTTAGAACCCTGATGTTGTCACTCACACTCAGAGATTAGGGAGGAAAGTCAGCCCCCAACAGTCACCATCTGAAGCCAGGTAGTGGGCAAAGGTTTAGGAACTCCCCACCAGTCATGATCTACGGTCACAGAAGGTACCAGGACATAGTCTCCCATTACTGGTTGCATTCTGTGATCAGAAAATGTATGGAGGCTTGGGAGCCACTGCCAGTGGCACTCTGAGGTCAAGAAGGGAACAAAGGGGCTAAAGAGATGGCTCAGAAGTTAAAAGCATTCACTGCTCCTCCAGGGACCCAGGTTCAATTACCAGTACCCACATGGCAGTTCACAGATGTCTGTAACTGCAGTCCTAGGTGATCTGACCACCTCTCTGGCCTCTGAGGGCTCCAGGTACACATGCAGCTCAAAGACACACATGCAGGAAAAATACATACACACGCAAAATATAATAAGACACGGACAGGCCCTAGGACTTCAGCCACACACCAGGTCAGGTCAGGGGGCCTGCTGAGACTCCTGCCTTTCAGAGCTAAGCTACACCTACTTCTGTTTCCTTCCGATGAGTGCACAAAGGAAAGATGGCGCATACGCACAACTGAGGCTTACTCAGCTTCAGGAAAGATGAAGTTTATAGTAAGCAGATGGACTGGGAGGATAAACCACGTGAGTAAACACCCAAAGAGAAACACTGCATGATCTTTCCCGTGTGTGCATCTTTGCTTTCAATCTTCAGAGTCGTTAACGAGGAATGCCTGTAGACACTAAAAACTAGGAAGGGGCTTGAGGTAGTAAAGGGGGAGTGAGGGGGTGGAAAGCAGAAAGGCCTTAAGGAAAGGGTGCAGTAGAACAAAGTGGCATGGAAGTGGGAAAGGAGTGAGAGGATAGGAAAGATTGACATAAGGAAAGGGGTGGAACAGGAGGGAAGGGTGGAGGAAGCAGCAGCAGCAGCAGCAGGAGAGCTAACACTAAGGATGTATGAAGAAGCTATACGGTAACTCATTATTTAAAACTTATAAAAGAGTGCGTAATTCTGGGGGCTGGAGAAATGGCTGAGGTTAAGAGCACTGGCTGCTCTTCCACAGGCCCTGAGTTCAATTCCCAGCAACCCATGGTGGCTCACAACCATCTGTAATAGGATCTGATGCCCTCTTCTGGTGTGTCTGAAGACAGCTAACAGTGTGCTCATGTACATAAAATAAATAATTCTTTACAAACAAAAGAATATGTAATTCTTATAAACAGTTTAACTGGGGTACCCTACACAGGGAGATAATGGTCCTCTCAGAAGCCATACGTTACTAAACAAAAAGTCCTAAGCCAGGTACAGGATATCTCTCTGTGAGTGTTGGTCAGCAAGGCCCCAAAAGCACCCCCAAACAATATAGGCTATTGGTACTGCTCCTGTTTTTCCCACCAGAACTTGATAAGACCCTATTGCTAAAAAGAGCACATACTCCAGTTGCAGTACTTGGAAAAAAATCAAACTATTAACTGATCAAAAAGCTTCCTCTCAACTGGCTACTTTTCATAGTACCAGAAGGTATGACATAGGGAAAGAAAGTCACCAAGAGTCTTATCCAGATGGGAACCACTGATGATACAATATGAGCAGCCTGGCAAGATGTGCCCACTGGTACAATAGTAGTCATGAATGATATAAAAGTAACCAACCACTTCTTAATTTGATTTAAGGTCCTCACCACAGGAATATAAACCTCAACAAGTCAGGACTGGAGCTGTAAGAGCACTTGTTGCTCTTGTACAGGACCTGGGCTCAACTCCCAGCACCTACATGGTAGCTCACAATCATCCATTAACTCTAGTTCCAGGGCATCATGCCCACCAGCACCTATGTATACATCTATACATAGGTACATATACACACAGGCAGTTAACAATCATACACATTAAATAAGTCTAAAAAAATAAATAACCCAGGTGAAAGGGCAAAGACTCGTGGGGGGAACCTACTACCTACTACTGTTTTGCTAAATAGTAACACACTGCCTTCTGCATGTTTATAATTACAACACAGATTAGCACAGCTCTCTACCTTCATCACTGAAACACCTTTTAAAGGTAGGGGAAGCTAATACAGAGACTCATAACTGGCCAAAGTGATTGCAGAGTGCTCCACCCTGTCCCCAAGGCTCACAGACCATCTCAGAAGAGGGTGAAAAGAATGTAGGAGCCAGAAGTTGGGGAGGAGCGCTGTGAAACAGGGTCTGAACCGGACATGGCCACTGCACTCACTGCAGCCATGGGCAGCTGTACCATATGGGGTCAGCCACTGTCTCACCCTGTACGGAGGAAGAGCTCATAAGGTTCCGATGCTCGCTGGGGGACCATAGGCTTTTAATGGGTGCTGGGCGAGAGCCTGTCATAAGTTGTTCATCTTCTGGATATAACCCCTCCCTCATACTCATGCAACCCTACATAATTAAACTTGGTGGGTCAAAACGAAAAGATATAACTTAAGAGGGAAAGAAGAATTTTAGCAGGAAAGAAGTTAATAGAGCACAAAAATAACCAAATTTAAGTTCTGTGCGTGTGTGTCTGTGCGTGTGTGTCTGTGCGTGTGTTTCATAGATATATGAAACTGAAATTGTCAATGAGATCAAGAGCAACTGACAGAAAACATCTGACATCAATCTCTGGACTCCATACACATGCACAAATACACACATATGCCACATACATGCATGGAAAATGTAAGGCACTTTACAAAGTATCATCATTACTCCAGCAACTTATAGCTTCAAGTTTCTGCCTACGTGGTTCAACTCTAAGTGTTGACACACAGAATATAAAGTACCTGTGCAGATTATTCCTACTTAGACTATAAAAACATATAAACAAGTATCTGTGTAACTTTTGTTTTTGTGTTTTAAGGGTCTCACCACGTAAACTAGAACTGGCTTCAAGTTCATGGTTCTCTTACTTTTGCCTCCAGAAGTAGTGACTACATGTATCTTTAAGCATAATTTTTAAGCTAGTTCCTACAATAAAAGTACATATTCAAAAGTTCTCAACGATACTCAGGTGAAATAAGCATAGCTTAATAATTCAAATCCATTCATTCATTAAGTATTTAGTGAACACCCCCTCTATGCTGAGTTCTCCTCAGGTCTAAGGTGTAAACCAAACAGGCTCAGATACTTAGCTGCTAATGTGCCAATGTGTAACTGAAAGTCAGCATCTCTCCTCCTGAGAGTACATTCACTGGACAGACACAAACTTAGGAGGAAGCAGGGCTCTTTGTCCATAAATATCTACAGTGCTACACAGATGAAGTTGAGGCAGCTGCTGCTGGTGACTAGACTGACTGAAAGCAGAAGTACTACATAATTTTACAGCTGGGGGTGCTTGCTTAGGAATTTAATTTCACATTTCCATTCTTACCAGGCATCTTTTCATCTGGAATGATTGAACTTTCACAGCCTGGATGGCTTCATCCAAGAGTTTTTCTTGCTCATCCTGGGGTGATTGCTGTGTTGTAGGCTAAAATGAAGATTTTAAAAATACTTGCATTAGTGGCTCATAAGCACTTTCTCCTGTCAAAAAGAACTTTTTTTTTTATTTCTGTAGTTTTAGTCATAGTCCATTCCCAAAACTTTCACATAAGGCTCATTCAAACTTCCTATCTCAAATTAATTTGTCAATTTTTGACTGACTCAAAAATTCTGGCCTCAGCCCAGCATGGTGAAGCATGCCTTTAATCCCAGCACCTGGAAAACAGAAGCAGGCACATCTCTTTGAGCTCAAGGCCAGCCTGGTCTACATAATGAGTACCAGAACAGCAAGAACTTCCTAGTGAGACCCTGTCTAAAAATGACTGAAAAAAGAAAAGAAAAAGAAAAAAAAAAATCTGGCATCAAAGAAAACTGTGGTGGTAGTTTATAGTTATGTCCTGCTAATATGCTGTACACCCAACTGGAACATAGCTATAAAACCAATCTATTTCTTATGATAACTGTAGTTATAAATTCAAAATTTTAAGAACTTCTCTCTCCCTCTCAAAAATGTTCACCTACATTTTAGCTTACTTTACACCAAGAAATGAGTTTATAAAAACACAGCCCCCTCCATCATAACAAAAACTAAACCACTTGGAAATAGCTAGAATTAATTAATGACTGAAAAGAGAAAATGGTAACGATAGTTTCCTCAAATACCTACTATTTTAAATTCACAGATAATCAGCTAAAAACAAAGCAAATCTACTCTTCCATGCCATCAGCAAAACTCTGTTCACAAAATGAACTCACTTTCCCTGTCAAGAAGCATTAACCCATACTTCATGTTAAGTAACACCATGTTTACATTACTACCACAGCGTGCCTAACAATGTAATTATAAATAATGGTGTGTTTGAGATCCAGGACACACAATGTGTGCTTCGTAAATGTTCACTGCACAGATAAGCTGACTCCAGACCCTTCAGATCATACGTTTGATTAAAAAAAAAAAGAAAACTAACCAACAAATTAGTGGATAAGCAGTATATACACACAACAGCCTATTGTTAAGCCATAAAAACGTCTCTAATATTGAAACACTCCTATTATAGAAATTAACCTAGAAAAAATTACACAAAATGAAAAAAGTCTGACAAAAACGCATGCTGAAAGACTCCATTTATATGAAATATCTTAAATAGATAAATCATCCACAGATTTACTAATTTAGAAGAAATGGCAGGCAAGCCACTGATGAATGACTACAAAATTTTCTTTTTAGGTAGTGGAAATATTTTCGAACAAAAGGTAATTTGTCAAAACCCACTCACCTGGTCATTTTACGTAAATTTCAATAAAAAAGTTTTAAGACTAATTAGAGGAAAAGTACCTCTCTACATAATGTTAGAAAAAGTAAAAGGATTTACACATAAACATGAAAAAAGATTTCATGTTTCATATCTAAGACAATTAAAATATGTATTCCAATTAAACAGCAAGAAAAATCCACTTCTGAAAAATGATGGTTTACAAAAATTAAAGGCTTTGCCTTGGCTTCACTTTAGATAAAGAAAAAAACCTGAGTAATGAGCAACGCCTTCCCTGTGCTCTTTCGTAATAAACTAGTGAATGAGTTTTCCCACAACTATTTCTTTTCAAAAATCATAAAGGACTGAAAGGATAGCACAGTGGTTACGAGTGCCCAGAGCTCCTACAGAAGACCTGAGTTCAATTCTTAGCACCCACCCCCTGGGTGGCTCAAAGCCAACCGTAACTTCAGCAACAGGGAATCCAATGCCACTGGCCTCCTCAGACATCTGCACTCACATGTGCAACAATACACATGTGCATACAAATGAACACATACACATAATTAAATTTTTTTAATTAAAATGCTTATTTTAATTACAATTGAACTTAAAAGAAAACAAGTATCTTTAAAGGAATGTTAATTTATACAGAAATATTAGCATACACCCCCCCCAATGTCCGTCGGCTAAGCAATTCTACTTTATTTTATAGTAAGTTTTATTACTGTAAGTATCTTATATAGACAGAATTACACAGCATTTTTCCTTTTGTGTCTGGCTTATTTAGGGTTATGTCCAAGGTTCATCTGTATGAAAGTGTTTATCAGAATTTCTCTTCTTTAAAGACTGTGTAATATTCCAGCATATGTGTTTGTATATGCATATGCATATATGCATGTATATATATGTGTGTGTGTGTGTATACATTTATTGATTCACTCAATATAAACTTATGGATTGTTTCCAGCTCTGGCTACTGTGTGCAAATAACCTATAAAATGGGCTATAAGCAGTCACAAATTTTTGGTATAGACTAGAAAAATAAAATAGCACACAAAGTCCTGAATGTGCACAGCACTTAGTAATGAACACTCCATAAATGTTAGTTATTACCATATCCAGTTTGAGAGCATTTACCTCTACCAGTTGTAGGAACCTGCTTGTTGGTTAATTTTCCCACTTATAAGCTGCATATGTGATATGACAATATAACATAAATTGTAAAATAAAGTTACAGAATCATCATGTTGATGAATGTTATTTAAACCTGGAAGCACAAATTAATACTTCAAGGAGAGCTGAGGATAACAAAAGAACAGAAACTTTAAAATAATTTGGGTTGGGGAGTTTGTGTCTAGGGGTTCAATCCCCAGGACTACAAAAAGAAAAAGTAAACAAAGAACTCTATCTACAGTTTGAACCCCATGCACACACTAACTCAGCAATGCCCCAGAAATCCCATAATAGAGTATACCATGAACATTAAATGGCAAAATTCTTTCTTCTCTTTGTGGAGAATTTCTGCCCATTCTCCTGAGAATCTGTTTGCATTACCTCCAAAGTCTTTTCTAAGCTCCTAACACAACTCTTTCCCACCATGAACCCAAAGAACTGTATGTTTCAAAAGCACATCTCCGCCATTTATTTCTATCCAGTGTCTACCACATTCTATAAAATGTAAAGTACAGCAGATGTGTGGTTAGTTGAACTGGACTCTGGATTTTTAGGAGTACAGTACCAATGAGATCAACACTTGCTTCCAGATGTAAAAGTGAGACTTAAAGGCTGGCTACCTACTCAAATCATAAAAACTGCCTATGACAGAACCGATACCTTAGGTTCCATTTTCCAATAAAATTTACAGGGAAAACTGTGCTCCAATCTGGTTCGCTCTGCACATAAATGGAGTTTATAGTGTAGCCTCAAATGCTTTGTATTATAAAACACTATGTCAACCAGTAAGTGTTGAAAAACAAGTTAAACTTCACACCAGTCATGTGCCAAATCTCGACTGTACAAAGTTCTGAGGGGGTAAAAACACCATCTTGCAAGGCAATAAATATATATATATATATATTAAAGTTGTATACATCAGAGATTTATCAAATTATGGGAACAAAAGCTTAGAACTCAGAAAGCTGGAACCAAAACAAAGATGACCATAAATACCAAGCTGATCGGAGTCTAGCAAGAGCATCTCAAACCTCCACTCCAATAAAATCAGTAGCAAAAAGATTTAATGCTGGTTTTTCCTACTGACACACTTAAAGTGAAGTATGTACACAGCACGGAGAATTATGAATACAAAGAATGAATACTGAAATCATGAAAACGGACATAAGCATACCAACATCCAAAAGCACTACCTGTTCTACGCATATCACAGCAAATGCTACTATGATGCAAGTGACAACTTGCCCTGTGGAAAATAGACAGGATTCGAATTTTGAGGAAGTTCCGGTTTATAAGGCTAGTGCCACAAAGCGCCGCGACGTGCTATCATCGCAGAGAAACCTTTGAATGACTGCTTCCAGCAAGTGAGCTAGAATCCTCAGAGAACGAATGCCAAAGGAAGACCTGTCTCCTATCTGATGGTTGGCTTCCATGAAAGAAAGCATGAGTCCTTCGGGAAACTCACGTGAGCAGGTCCCTAGAATTCGCTGACAGACGCTGCAAGACCACAGAAGGCCGGGGAACCACTGCGGCCCCACTGAAAGACATTTCCAACCGAGAAAAGGCGTGGGACCCCCGAGTGCAGCTGAGCACAAAGGTGGAAATGCACCATCTGGGCGCGACCCAGCTACAGCGCCAGCCCTCACTCAGCTACAGCACGGGCGCTCCTCACTGTCCCAACTCGGCACAGACTCGGGACTCTGACTCTCAAGAGGGAAGGAAGATGCCCTTTCCACACAAGAGGACGATGCAGGCCTCCACCAACACCCAGAACCTGCAGCCCCAGACACACCTAAGGGAGGCTGCTTAGGATCGGGGCAACGACGGAATCCAGCGCCACCGCCCACCGCAACCCACCGCAGCCTAAAGCGGCCTTCCCCAGCCCGTGCCCTATCCCGCAGGCCCAGCCCCGACAAGACGGGTCTCGATCGAAACCTAGGGTTCCTACTCTGCCCGCAAGGCTCCCGTCCGCTGGAGGAAAGCGTGGGCTGCGACCTGGGCAACCCAGGCCCACCGCTTCCCCTCACTCACCATGGCGACTCCGGGGACCCACAAGCAGCAGCGCCTACTCCGCCGGAGCCGCCCGCCGTCAGGTGACAGAGCCTTCCGAGCCCCGCCCTCTCTAGCCCCGCCCCCGGCCGGTAGAGGCTTTTCGATTGGCCCACATAAAGTCTCGCGTGGTTTGGGGAGAAAGGGCAGACGGCGGTGTGCAGTGGACGGGGCGGGACGAGGGTAGTACAGCGTAGCAGCGAGCTATGGACAGCCGGAAGGGAAGCCCTAGTTAAGGGGTTCCGCAGCAGAGGAAGAGCAGCGATAGAACCCTATGAGCGTCCACTATGTCTGGGCCAGCGCATCATCGTGTACACATGCGTAGAAGAAAGACCAGGATTGGTTTGTGGGACGGTCTCAACTTCTTGTCGCAACCAATCTGGACGCGCCGGGGGTGGGTCTTATCCCTCTGACAGTCTGCGCGCGCATTTCTTTCGGCGCGCATTTCGTCCAGCAATGGAGTCGGATCTTGTAAGGCACCTCGCCCGGCGCCTCGGCCTCGAGGAGCCGAGTGTACTGAGGTGAGTGTGGCCGCGCATGTAGGGAAACGGCCCTGACTGTGGCCCTGAGTCCTCCCAAGGCAGCGCCGGAGAGCACTGGCGATGAGGGAGGATCGCACACTGGTCTGGGTGGTTAGCTTGTAGAAGGTGATCGTCCTTGGAGCCCTCTAGCTCTGTGGGAAGCACTGCGGTCGGAAAAGTCGGAGAGGATCTCCTGTCATTCCCTCAGGCTCGGTATCCTGTTTACACGGACGAGCCAGGCATGCAAGGCAGACCCTGTGGAAATCACTGTAAATGGCAAAAGGAAGATAGAGTATGGTACAGCGTGAAGAGCTGGAGTGATGAACCGGGCGTAAGAATTCAAGAAAGGAACCACTGGCTTTGGAGCTGATTTATTAGATAGTGCCACGCACTAGAAAATATGGCAAGAGTGGCCCAAATAGCTTCAATTTTCCAAGGCCCTTAGATTGGGAGGATCGTTGTAGGATCTGTCTTAGGAAGTAAAGCTACAGTAGGCAAGTGTGTAAAAAGTTTATAGGCCTATTCCCAAGTCTACTGACCAGAAACGGGATAGGACCCAGAATTGTTTTCACAAGCCACCATAACTGAGAGCCAACCAGTGAAGAAAGAGAAAGAGAATTTGATTTACTCTAATCTGCCTGCTCCAACTCTATACTTGTTGAAGTAATGTTAGAAGGAAAGGGGTTGTATGGGGAGACTTGAATGCATTTTTTGTTTAAGCACTTGGACACAGCTAATGACTTGGAGTCATTTTGGTTCTATGTAAAGAACTTCCCCCTCTCCAAAGGATGTGCATTCTAGCCCCCAAATGAACTTGCACAGTAGTGAGGTGGAGTACAAGTCCACCATGCAGAATTCAGTTCTTTGCCTGAGTGCTGGCAAGGTTCTGGAACAGTTTTAGTGACATGCTGCCTTTCTAACCAGGAAAGCAGAGGAGTACCTGCGGCTATCTAAAGTGAAGTGTGTCGGTCTGTCTGCACACACCTCAGAAACCAGCAATGCTGTCATATGCCTGGACCTTGCAGCGTCCTGTAGGAAGTGCCCCTTGGATAGAGTAAGTTGGCTTCGTAGGACACTTGAGTGATCTGATGTGACCCTGAAGCTTCTCTGTTTCGTTCTAATCTTTTTAGTGGTGGCTCTGTTTCTTTCATGGCGCTCGGATAAATTGCCCTGGTAAATACAGTTCATCGGAGATGGTTTTTAATCAAGTTCAATCTTATCCTGACACAGAGATCAAAGCAACTTGAAGAATCTACATGGCATCTACAGTCAGGAAGCAGAAATCGATGAGTCTTGTTTTTGTATATGCAGGATCCCACTGAAGGAGATTATGCCACCTTCAGAGGTCTTCCACCTCCCTTCGGCATGCCCAGAGGCTCTTTTTCCAAGTGATTCTAAATCTTTTCAACTTGACAGTTGAGATTAACTCTCACAGTTGGACCAGGTTCTTGTCAAAATCCCTAGTGTGAGTCAGGAAGAGTCACATGTTGAAACCAAATATCAGTATTATAAGATCCATGAGCTGCCAGTTTCTTCATCCATCAAATAAGGATAAAGAATGTCTTTTATTGGATTATTATTCTGACTAAAGAAGATATCTATCTTCTTTATGTAATAGATACACACACACAGTACTTGTGTCATAATGGATGTATTTATTCATTAAAGCTCTGTTAACTTCTCTGTTGCTGTCTTCAGTCTCTTTTCCCCTGGCCTCAAGCTATGATACTCAGTGAGTTGTAGTTCTGTGCATGCAACACTTTTCCACCCTGGAATGGCCTGCTGCCGAGTTCATTTTTGTCCTAATAGACTTGGTTCCCTACAATGGTGGGTTATCCTGCTCTTCTCCCCTTTCTTCCCAGATATACATCTTCCTCACCCTACACCCAATACTTCTCTTAATTTTCCCAGAAAATTTACTGTTTAATCCTTTTTAAATTATTTGTAAGCATGCATGATTGTACCCTTTTATAATATGAATTCTTTGAAATGCCTGCTTAAAGTGATTGATAAGTTTTGGATTGAATAAAATTAGCCTGTAATTAATACCACAGACTGGAGAGGTGGCTCAGCCATTAAAGGCTAGGCTCAAAACCAAAAACATAATATACCACTTAATAAATATTTAAGAATAATAATATTGAAGTTAAAATGTGTGTGTTTTTCCTTTCAAAGGCGTATTTAATTAAGCTCTCTGGTTTGAACAAGAAGATGTATCAGAGCTGTCTTAAATCTTTTGAGTGTTTGCTGGGGTTAAACTCAAATATTGGAATAAGAGACCTGGCTGTGCAGTTCAGCTGTACAGAAGCCGTGAACTTGGCTGCGGGGATACTGCAAAGGTGTGTGTAATCCTATAACATTTACCTGTGTGTACAAGTGTCTGTCTGCATGTTTGTATGTGCACCCCATGCGTGCCTGGCGCTCTCAGGTCAGTAGAGGGCATCAGGTCCTGTGGACTGGAGCTGGGAACTGAGCCCAGGTGCTCTGAAAGGGCAACAAGTGCTCTTAACCAGTAAACCATCTCTCCAGCTCCTAATAAAGACTAGAAAAAAGTCAGTAGCACAGCCAACAAACAAACACTAACGACAGGTCAGTACAACTCAAGTTGGAGGCCAAGTTTTGTTTCCTTTTCTCAATTATTTTATTGCATTTTCAGTCTCTTTAAAGTATTTTGCCGACAATTGATTTCACAAACATTGCTGTCTCCTAGCTATGAGTCTAGTCTTCCGGAAGCACAGCGAGCAGATCTTGACTTGTCCAGGCCACTTTTCACCACGGCAGCTCTACTCTCAGCGTGCAAGTAAGAGTTCCTGGGCAGTGTTTTATTGTGGGGGGTGTGTGTGTGTGTCTGTCTGTCTGTCTGTCTGTCTGTCTGAGAGAATTTCCCTGTGTCATCCATGCTGGCCTGGAAGTCACTGTGTATCATAAGCAGCTTCAAGCTCATGGTGACCCTCTGCTTCAGACTCCCAAATGCTGACGTTTCAAATGCGTGTGACTCAACACCCAGTTAGGTTAACCGTTTTTTACTATTGGGAAATGTTGCCAATATGTGAGCCTTTCACCCCCAAAGAACCCTTATCGTGTCATTTTCTTCAGCTCAGCACACTTCGCACTGTGGCTCGTGGCCTGGTGATGAGAATCTCGAGTTGGCTGATGATGTAGCCACCGACCTAGAACTAGTGTTCCAAACGTCTACTTGCCACGTGGCAACCATGTTTGTGAGCAAGGCCATTTCAGGCCCTACTTTCAGGAAGCGTGTGTTGTAAATCTGTCAGGACAGTGAGCATGTTTGATTTTCCAGGGATATTGTTTAAAAAGTACTGCCTACAATTGTTCATTTTAGTATGAAACTTTTCTAAAATAAATTCTTGCATTTAAATCATCAAAATACTTAGTTATTAGTATACATACTGAATTATTCTGTTAAGTACTAACTTTTTATATCTTTGAAGTTATATTATTTTACTTTTCAAGAAAACTTTCCAGAAAAATTATGGGGCTGGAGAAATGGCTCAGTGGTTAAGAGCACCGACTGCTCTTCCAGAGGTCCTGAGTTCAAATCCCAGCAACCACATGGTGGCCCACAATCATCTGTAATGAGATCCAATGCCCTCTTCTGGTGTGTCTGAAGACAGCTACAGTGTACTTATATAATTAAAACAATTTAAAAAAAGAAAGATTCTGTAGTCTGTTAAAGAATATATTTCTCCCTTCTGAGTCACTAATTTTGCTGTATTTGGCACTTTCAGCCACGTACCTAGGAGTGATTGTCATTCACAGATAATATTCTTTTTATTCAGCAAGAGTGTGTGGGTGTACAAAGAAGGGATGTCATTGATGTTACAGAAGAAACTGAAAATAGTCAAATTACTTCACTTTGGAACTGTATTAAACTGAACATGAAATGGTTGATTGTCCTGTTTGTGCACGCACACAAACATGGTGTGGTGCCTGTGGAGGCAAAAAGAGGGCATTGGCTCTCCTAGAACTGGAGTTACAAGTAGTTGTGAGCTACTGTATGGGAGTTGGAATTGAACTCAGGCCCTTTAAAGACGGGCAAAAGTTCTTAACCACTGAGCCATCTCTCCAGCCCCAGTTATTTTGTTTTGTTTTTGAATTGCTTGCTGAGAAATATGAGTAGGATTTGAGCTTTAGGAGTGGGGCAAAGAGATATGACACTCGTGTGTAAATAGAAACATCCAAAGTGAGGTGGACACTTAAAGATAGAGTCCATTCTGCAGATAGGTAGCATCTGAGAGACACGAAGCTCTTTAACAGATGTCTTTATTTGCCCCATTTACTGCTGAACAGATGCATTTTAGTTCTCAGTTTAATAAGAAACTAAGGCACTTAAGAGAGCAACTTTGCACGCTTTTGGCTAGTGACATTTAAAATAAAAGAAAATCCAGACAGCTGGAGAATTTTAGTAAAGCGTGGGCAAAGGGTAAGAGGTTTGTAACCTTTTTTACTTGCCCAGAAAGCTGGTGATGTTAGAAAAAAGCAAATTTATGAAATTGTTTTTTAGAATTCTAAAGATAAAGGTGGATAAAACCAAAATGATAACTACATCCGGTGTGAAAAAAACAATATTTGATCGACTGTGTACACAGCTAGAAAAGATTGGACAGCAAATTAACAGTGAGTATTCTGTGGTTGAAAATGCTGATTTTATGGAATATTTTAGTGAGATAATTGACATGTCTGTTCCGGGAATAAATTGGTTTAGTACCTGTCTTAGTCAGAGTTTCTATCCCTGCACAAACATCATGACCAAGAAGCAAGTTGGGGAGGAAAGGGTTTATTCAGCTTACACTTCCCCCTTGCTGTTCATCACCAAAGGAAGTCAGGACTGGAACTCAAGCAGGTCAGGAAGCAGGAGCTGATGCAGAGGCCATGGAGGGATGTTACTTATTGGCCTGCTTCCCCTGGCTTGCTCAGCTTGCTCTCTTATAGGACCCAGGGATGGCACCACCCACAATGGGTCCTCCTATCCTTGATCACTAATTGAGAAAATGCCTCACAGCTGGGTCTCATGGAGGCATTTCCTCAAGGGAGGCTCCTTTCTCTATGATAACTCCAGCTTGTGTCAAATTGACACATAAAACCAGCCAGTACAGTACCTTTAAAGAATATGATCCTGGTTGGGGATTTAGCTCAGTGGTAGAGCGCTTGCCTAGCAAGCACAAGGCCCTGGGTTCGGTCCCCAGCTCCAAAAAAAAGGTGGGAGGGGGGAAAAGAATGTCAGTAAAAATATGATCCTACAAATCTGTGCTGAGAAAATAGATTCCTTAGGACACATCAGTCTCAGCCAGGTAGGATGGTGCACGCCTGCTATCCCAGCACTTGAGAGGCAGAGGCAAACAGATCTCTGTGTTCAAGGCCAACCTGGTCTACAGAGTGAGTCCCGGGTCATGCAGGGCTACAGTGAAACCCTATCTCCAAAGAAAGAAAGCAGCTCCAGTGTTACATGCCAGGATCTGTGTACATAAGCTAGGATGGAATTGATTCTTATGTCTAACAGAAGAAGCAGCCAGAATGAGAGGAGCAAGACTGTGTGCCTTTCCTTCATATCTTTTTGCCCCTCTGTCATCCAGCTGAGGACTTGGATGACCAAATATAAAATGAATAGAAAAATTAACCTTGAGACCACCTTTTCTTTTTCTAAAAGGAGACTCTGCAGATTTAGCTAGTCCAGCACTGAAGAAAAAGAAGCCAGCGTTTAGTCCAGCACTGAAGAAAAAGAAGTCAGGGCTTGAACAACCAGCAAAAGGTAGGGCACACTAGCTGTCTTGATGCAGAAATTGGTGCAGGATGATTTATGTACTGAGCAGTCCTGTGACAGTCACAACAGTTTACATGACAAGAGCCAGCACTAGAGAAAAGTCTGACCACTAATTACTTGGTGAGACCTATTTTTCAAGCCAGGCTTGATTTACACACCTGTAATTACTCCTAAGTGCTTAGAAGATAAGACGCAAGAGGAGAGGATTGCTGTAAATTGAAGGCCAGCTTGATCTATATAGTGAATTCCAGGCCAGCATGGGCTACACATTGATACCCTCTCACAACAACAAAACAGCCTTTTAAACAACGAGTAAAAGAAGTAACAGTAAGTAAAAGCATATCTGAAGTGGCCAAAGAATAAAAATATTCCTAACTTTTAAAAATATGTCTGGTAAAAAAAATAAAAATAAAAAAAATAAAAAATATGTCTGGTACAGCATGACATATCTTTAATCCCAGCACTCAGAGGCAGAGCCAGGCGGATCTCTGAGTTCCAGGCAAGCCTGGTCTACAAAGCAAGTTCTAAACCAGTCAGAGCCATACAATGAGAACTTGTTTTAAAATAAACAAAGTGCGAGTGTTGGCAGCTAAACTGCCTGGGTTCATATTCTGCTTTGCCAGTGTTAAAATCTTTAGGCAAAAAAACAATTCAAGCAGAGACTGGCTTATAAGTTTGATAGCTTCGAACCCAAAATTGGTTCAGAGAACTCCACCCAGTGGTTAAACAGTGAGTCCTAATAGACTGAACCTAAAAGAATATAGAAAATACCATGGAGTCAGACTACTCATTCACTTTATTTAAGGACGTCTACTGTGATGTCCCTGTTTGGACACCCAGCAAAGTAGCTTTGGTAATTGCCTGCTTTTTTTTTTTCTCTCTCTTAAAATATATTTCCAAATTAGGTTCTAGTTACTTATATAGGAACTCTAGCTACAAAGGTAATCTGATACTAAAAGCCATTTGTTTAACACTCCCTACTGGCTGTGTGCATTTGAAAGGTGACATAATTTCTCCAAGCTTCATTTCCTAATCTGTAAATGTGACTAATGTTAGCACCTACATCATAAGGTTGGGATGGGGTTACTTGATGTACCAGCTTGTTTGATGTCTTAGCATGATTAGAGTATAGGAGAGAAAAGTGGGAGCTGCTGCACTACTCTAGGGTCTTACTCTCCTACCTTAACTGAGGTAAATACTTTCCAGTTTTTACTTTTATGCCATGTATAAACTTGAGTTTGATTACACTTGCTAACTTTCTCTCACAGACATAGAAGTAATAGAAACCTCAGATAAACTGCCGAAAGACGCAGGTCTGACACAGGATTATGAGGAATGGAAAAGGAAGATTTTGGAAAATGCTGCCAAAGCTCAAACAGCCGCAGCGGAGTGATTTCCATTTCCTGCAGGCCTGTGCGCCTCTCTGGGAGGTGAAGGCTGTGGAGACTTCTCTAGGCTTGTACACCAGGTGTGCTAAGGAGTATCTCCATATCGAGGATGTTAGCACTGGGCACCTCACATGGACATTGGATCAACCATATTGCCTCTGTGGACTCAGATCTGTCCTCTTCTATGAGGTGAAATCGGGACCATTTTGCTTCAGTGTGTTAAGTTTAAGGAAGTTTCCTGACTAAACCGAGAATGCAGATTTCAAGCTGAAAGGCATCTCAGACACATTTTTTTGTTTTTGTGGGTTTTTTTAAATTTTATTTCACTAAATCAATGTTATATACCCTAAGTTAATAAATATTTATTTTTAAAGACTTTTTTTAATGTGTATGAGTATTTTGCCTGCATGATGTTTGTGTCCCACATGTATGTCTGGTGCAGTGGAAACCGGAAGAGGATGCCAGATCCCTGAGCCTAGAGTTGCTGCCATATGAATCCTGGGACTTAGTCCTCTAGAAGAGCGGCCAGTGCTCTTAACCACCAAACAGCTCTCAAGCCCAATAAATGTTATTTCTATATGCATTTGAGTAGCGATTGTCAGCTTTGAGTAATCTTAATTAGGCCAAAATCTGTATCTACTCAAGAAAGTCCATGTTCCTGTGCTCTGAACCCTACTACCTAGAACACAGATTCAGTCAGACTTCCTGTGTTTAAGACCCAGTCTATTGCCACTTGAACACATAAAATTAACCTCTGTTTGCTCCATCTAGAAGGTGGGAATTGAAAGCTGTACATGTGGCTCTGATGCTAGGGTAACTGTCAAACGTGAAGCCCTGGGTTTGGGTTACCATCACTCCATAAAACCAGGCATAGTTCATCCCTGTTATCCCAGCACCAAGGAAGAGAAGGCAGAAGAATCAGAAGTCCAGACCCATCCTTACCTACATAATGAGTGGAATACATAAAACCCAAAACAAAAAACCTGTCTCACTGCTGCCTAGAATAGCTGGGAGGAGCATCAGACCCATGCATCAAAGCACTGTAGTACAATATGTGAAGAAATAATAAAGATGGAGACCTGGCATAATGAATTACACACTAGCACATATTATAAAACAATCCACCGGTTTATTTCTTTGCTACCCATACACAAAAAAATGTAATCTTAGTAAACCCTTTAACATGGAAGGGGCTTTATAGATTTTCATACAACATATTCTGATCACTTCTCCTTTCCATCTTCTAGATATTCCCCACCAGCTCATTCAGCTCCATATCGTCTTTCTATAGAAAACAGGCAAATAAAAGTACAAACAAAAGCACAAGAAACAAACACATACACAAGGCCCATAAGAACATAAAATCAGAAACCCTAATATGCAAACAATATCCCAGTAAGATAAAACAAACAAAGCGATATAAGACAAAAAAAATGTACCAAAATAACATGGAGTTTGATTTGTGTTGGCCACCTGCTGGGCATGCCTTTAAGTGTGACTTATATAAATCCAGTGACACGTCCGCCATTGGAGAAACTAATTTTTCCTTTGTGGTTGTCAAATTGAAATGGTTTTTTGGTTAGAGCTCATGCCCACCTCTCCCTCTCAACATTGGGACCCCATCTGCCTTGGACCTGTGCAGGCTCTGTGCAGGCTGCTATGTCTGAGTTCACATGTCTGTCAGTCCTGTTGTATCTGTAAGACGTTCCTTGTGTCATCCATCTCTAGCATTCACACTGCCTTTTTCACATAGCTCCCTGAACTCTGAGGAGAGGAGTCCCATTTAGGACTGCACATTCCAAGGTCTCTCTCTGCACATTGTCCAGTTGTTGGGCTCTGCGTTATCTCCCATCTACTACAAGAGAAAGCTCTGGTGATGGCTGAGTGAGACACTCCTCTGTGGCTATAACGATATCATTAGGAGTCATTTTATTGCTATGTTCCTTTAGCAAAACAAAATTATTTAGATTTTCCCAAGGCCCAAGGTATGTCTGGCCTCAGATTCTTAGCTACTGGGGCAGTGTCAGGCCTGGGCCATCGCATAGAGCGGGCCTTAAATTCAGTCGGATAGCGGCTGGTCACTCCCACACTGCACTGGGCCGCTATTGCACCAGTGGACCATGCAGGCCCGGTCTCCACTGTGGAACAAAAGGGTTGTAGCTGGGTTGGTGTCGTGTGCAAAGTGCCTTCCAGTACCATGAACACTAGTAAATAGAGATGAAGACTAGTTAGGTACCAGCTTGACTTCTACATAATGACATTGTAAGCACTGTTTACAGCAATAGGGCCTTACCATCAGTTTGTAATAGCATTGGCAATTGCCAAGTTATTTAAGGGTTTTCATGAGGCCCCTTTGGCCAATAACTCAATTAGATGGAACTAATTCTTTTTTTTTTTTTTTTTGGTTCTTTTTTTTTCGGAGCTGGGGACCGAACCCAGGGCCTTGCGCTTCCTAGGCAAGCGCTCTACCACTGAGCTAAATCCCCAACCCCGGAACTAATTCTTGACTACAGATTTCACTTGGCCACTTGGCAGCATTGTCTTCATTGTTTGATGACTCTATTTAGATTTCATATATATATATATGTGTGTGTGTGTGTGTGTGTGTACATATATATATACATATATATATACATATATACATATATATATATTGACTCCTATATATATGATCTCATATACCATATGTATACCATATATAAAACATATATATGTGTGTGTTTTAAGAAGCTTCTACTGTAATAAGTTTCCAGACGTAGAAGTAAGGGCCTTCCTCAAAGGCCCATCTCTCCATAAGTATATATTCTTTTCCTGTTCATTGAGAGATCTCTCCCCTCTCCTAGTCCCTTACTCTGTACCTAACACCTGTGGTTACATGAATTGTAGCACGCCTGTGAAAGGCTTAAAAGCTAGCATCTACCTGTAAAAGAATACATACCATGAGGGTGGTTAACAGCACTGACTGCTCTTCCAGAGGGCCTGAGTTCAATTCCCAGCAACCACATGGTGGCTCACAACCATCTGTCATGAGATCTGATGCCTTCTTCTGGTGTGTCACAGACAGTGTACTCATACATAAAACAAATAAATAAATCCTAGAAAGAAGAAAGGAATTACATACCACATTCGTCTTTCTCAGTCTGGTTACCTCAGTCGGGATGATTTTTTTTTTTTCCTATCTCCATCCATTTACCTGGGAATCTCTTGATTTTGGTTATTTCCTTATAATAGCTGAATAATATTCCATCATGTAGATGTATCACATTTCAACATTGTAGGCTGCTGTTAAATTCTGGCTATTATGAGTCGAGCAGCAGTAAACATGGATGAACAAGTATCTTTGTAGCAGGATGTAGAACTCTTTGGGTAGATGCCCAAGAGTGGTAGAAATGAATCTTGAGTTAGATTTATTCCCAGCTTCCTAAGGTACTGCCACACTGCTTTCCATAGTGGATGTACAAGCACTACTACCAGCAATGGATGAGTGTACCCTGTGTCCCACCAGCAATGGACGAGTGTACCCCATGTCCCACCAGCAATGGATGAGTGTACCCCACATCCTTGCCAGCATGAACTGTCCTTTTTTTTTTTTTTAATTGTTTTTGGCCATTCTGACTGGTATAAGGTGAAATCTCAGAGCAGTTTTGATTTGCATTTTTCTATGACTAAGGATGTTGAACATTTCTTTCAGTGTTTCTCAGCTAATTGTGTTTCAGCTTTTGATATCTGTTTAATATTCCTTTTTTAGTTGGGTTATTTGTTTTCTTAATGTCCAATGATTTTTTTTTAGTTCTTTATATTTTAGGTATTAATCCTCTATCGGATGTGTAGTGGGTAAATATCTTTTCCCATTTTGTAACCTGAACTGTTTGAATGACGGTGTCCATTGCCATATAGAAGCTTTTCAGTTTCATGAAGTCCTATTTATTAATTTTTTTTCTTTTTTTTTCGGAGCTGGGGACCGAACCCAGGGCCTTACGCTTGCTAGACAAGCACTCTACCATTGAGCTAAATCCCCAACCCCATTAATTTTTGTTCTTAGTGCCTGTGCTATCAGTGTCCTGTTCAGAAACTCCTCCTTGTGTCAGTGAGTTCAAGACACACTTTGTCTTCTATCAGATTTGGAGCATCAGGCCTTATGCTGAGGTCATTGTTCCTTTGGAGTTTAGTTTTGTGCATGGTAATAAATATGAATCTATTTGCATCCTTCCACATGCAGCCTAGGGGTGTAGTTCCTTGGGGCAAACTCAAGCTTGCCATCAGGATATCCAGTCTGACTTGCACCATTTGTTGAATATGCTTCTTTTTTTTTTGTTGTTTTTATTTTTACTTCTTTGTCAAAAATCAGGTGTCCATAGGAGTGTGGAGTTACGTCTGGAATTTCAGCTCTATTCCATTGATCAACGTGTCTGTTTTAATGTCGATAGCATACTGTTTTTAATGCTAAATCCCTGTACTGCAACTTGAAATTCGGAATGGAGGTACCTCCAGCAATTCTTTTATTATTCAGAATTGTCTTAATTATCCTGGGGTTTTGTGTTTTTTTTTTTTTTAATGAAGCTGAAAGCTGTCCTTTCAGTTTCTGTAAATAATTATGTTAGAATTTTGATAGGGATTGTGTTAAATCTGTAGTTTGCTTTTAGTAGGATGGCCATTTTCACCATATTAATCTTATATATCCATGAACATGGGAGGTCTTTCTATCTTCTAAGATCTTCAATGTCATAAAGTCTTATCATATAGGTGGAAGAACTTGTTTGATATGTGTGTGTGTGCATATGTGTGTGTGCATATGTGTGTGTATGTGTATGTGTGTATGTGCATATGTGTGTGTGCATATGTGTGTATGTGTATGTGTGTGTGCATGTGTGTGCATATGTGTATGTATGTGTATGTGTGTGTGTATATGTGTATGTGTGTGTGTGTGTGTGTGTGCGTGCTATTATGAAACCTATTGAGTTGATTCCAATTCCTTTCTCAGTCTGTCTGTCTGTCATTTGTACATAGGAAGGCTTGACTTAGACCAGCAAGTCACTTTTCACTGACAGGGTTGAAGGTCCAGGAGATGCGAGAAGTCAGGAGAACTTTTTTAAGCCTATGGCTTGTGCCATCTTACTTACATTTTTCTTACATATGGAAAGAGTCAGAAAAACCCATCATACAATGGGATAGTGTCAGCAGGAAGCTAATTAAGCAGTGTTCCACAGGGTAACAGGATATCTCAAGGATATCACGGACCAAGCACACAGCAGCCTTAGGACGAATAACACTGTTCTCTTCCATGAGGAAAGCCAAGTTCTCAGGAATCAAAACATGAACCCCTCAAGGACCTAGCCCCAGCCCCAGACTGGACCTTGCCAAGTCTACCCCTGGGCAAAGACACAGAACTAGGTCCCTTTTTGTAACTTGTCTTTTGCCGTTTTGTGGGGTCTTCGTTCTTCCACCCTTCCCCACCTGTTTTCCACCCTTTCAACCTCCTAACACTACACAGGAGAGGACGATGACAGAAAGGAAAGGGGGCAGTGTAACTACTTTCTGCTGATTAGGGGCATCGAGTTTGACCTTTGGGGCAAGTTTGACCTTTGCCATCAGGACATCTCATTTCTTCTGTATCTTCTTTATACATGACTCTAGAGAGTCTCCAGAGTTCCAAATATCATACAATAGCAGAAACTAGCTGCTGCTGACAAAATCACACTCCCGCTAGAGCACAAGGCAAATCAGAGTCCTCTGCCGTGGACAGTCTGAAGCAGCCCCACACCCGAGATTAAAATGAAAGCATATTCTTATAATATTGTTTAAAGAAATGAAAATTCTCAAACTGTCACTACACTTTTTGTCTTTTCAGGGGCCTCTGAGGGTGAGAATGGAGGGCAAGAAGAATGTTGCTCACCTACCTGTGTCCCTGGCAGGTGTGGCCATTAGGAGTCCCACTTAGAAAGTGCTTCTAGGTGCTGGAGACGCACACAAAGAATGGGGATGGATTAGAAAGGAGGATTGAGAGTGTCCACAAGAAGGAAGGAAACTGTGTCCACACCAAGGTTTGGTGGAGTCCCAAGGGAATGGAGGAAGGGTGGAAGCAGGCTTATTCAGGGGTGGAGACAGGCCTGGAAAGATTGTGGGCTTTGTAGATGTTAAAAAGCTCATCAGAACATCATGTCATAAATGATTTTAACTAAAGTTAAAGTAAATGTGTGCTCACTTCAGAAGTACATATAGGAAAATCGTCAGAATACAGAATAAGATAGGCCCTGTGCAAGGATGAGCGGCAAATTCATGAAGTAGTACACATTATGTTTATTATATTCTATGAGTTAGTTCGAATCTGAAATGTACCCCCAAAAGTTCACGTGTTAAAGATCTGATCTCCAGTCCGGTGTTCTGAGACATGATTGGACCATGAGGACTTCAACTCATCGAAATACCTAACCCATTATGGGTTCCTAATTTGAAAGGGTGGCGATTAGAAACTTAGAAGATGGGACTTAATCGATGGGGGTGGCATACACAGAGGGACTTTACCTTGGCTTCTTTATCCCTCTTTTTCTGTCTCTGCATCATGGCCCCCATTGGAAGAGCAACTCTGCTTAACCATACACTTCCCACCATGATATCACTCTGACAAAAATAAAACAACTGAGCTAACCATATAGACATGAGCTCCAATCAATCTTTCCTCCTTTCAGGTGTTCCCATATGCTGCCAACATGGTGGCACTCAGAAGGGATGGCTCCTCATGGCTAGCTCAGCCTTCTTTGTTGTAGAACTGAGGCCCACCAGCCCAGGGGTAGCCCGATTCACAATGGACTGGGCCCTCCCAGCCAATCACTGATTTAAAATGTGCTCTACAGGTTTGCCTATAGCCCCGATCTTATGGAAGCAATTTCTCAGTTGAGGTTTCCTCCTCCCAGGCGACTTTGACTTGTGTCATGTTAACATATAACTGCCATGATAACCAACCCCTTGTCAACTTGACACATCAATACAATATTACAAACTTAAAAATACCACAGCCTTTAACAGTTTAAGCACTTTAAAAGTCCAGTTTCTAAAAAAAAAAAAAAAAAAAAAAAAAAAAAAAAAAACTCCATTTTTAAAAGTTCACAGTCATGCAACTGTGGGCTGTTATTGGGGGGGGGGGTCTCTGCAAATGCCATAGCCAGAAGAGTAACCATTCTGACCCAGGGCTGTTTATTTTAGGCATATTTAAGTACAGTAAATTTTGGGGGAAAAAAATCTTTCCTGGTATACCACAATCCCAGGAGAACGAGGAGGAGTGATTACAATGAAACTCTTATCAAAGTACAAGTCACTTCTACCATGAGAATGGATTCTATAGATAGACTACTTGTGTTGTCTTAAGGGCCTAAGGGAGGATCTGGTGTGGTCTCAGTCATACAGATAACACGAAAGTCTTCTAGACTATTATCCACCTCCAGTCCTGGGTGTGGAAGAGACCACACCCAGGCCACGAGACCCTGGCCATACAGACAGTGCAAGGAACTAAGCCATTAGCCAACTCCAAGAAGAAAACAGGTTATACATCCCTGGTTTTCCCATCCCTGAGTATAAGAATCCTTGAACTCTCCACATCCTCTCCCTTCTCTATCTTAAAGGAAAAGTAGTGGATGTAATAGAGGCCAAGATTGAATGCATTACCTCTATAACTAGTCTAATTAATATAGGCAAGCATAAGAGAAGTACGCAAATCATTAATTTGATCATCAAGAGTATGAGAAAAAAAAATCTGACATACTAAAGCAACATATGCCGGGAAATTGTAGAAAACACAGATTTTGTTTGAGCAAGAAATAATCTATAGCAGGATCTATTCTGTAAAACCGTGGTCCTCGATTCACCATCTCTTGATTAATTTCTGCTAACATTTTTTCTTATGTTGTCAACAGGTATGCTATAATTATTAACAGTAATATTTCCTGGGACTAGAAAAATGGCTCAGCGGCTAAGAGCACCAACTGCTCTTCCAGAGGTCCTGGGTTCTATTCCCACCAACCACGTGGTGGCTCACAACCATCTGTAATGGGTTCTGTCGTGTTTGAAGACAGCTACACTGTACTTGTATAAATAAAATAAATAAATCTTAAAAAAAAAAAAAAAAACAACAGCGCCCTGGTGATGTTAGGTAAAAGAAATGGACTTGTACAATCAGAAAACAATGTAATATCCACCCAAAACTTATTTAATTGGGCATCACTGCATAGCTATCAAAAATACCTATGTAAAACTATTAAAACAGCTAACATTGTGCAAATCAACAAGACACAGTTTCATAAGGGCAAAGGGACTAATTACATCATCTGTCACCCCAGGAAGCCGAGGATGGCAACTACGATCACATTTACTTTATAGAGGCAAGATGGTGGAGGTCAAAGGTTGAAAATACTTAATAATTTGTGATGTCATCGATTCAGTTATGAAAGAATATGAAAGCTGATTTGAAGATTTCTGGTATTCCCTACTGACTCTTGTACTATAAAGTACTCCGCACTCTACCAGAGGAGAAAGATAAACACCCACCCAGCTACAAACCCTTCGATCTACAATGGTGTCATCTACCTACATGTGCGATGCTGGCACAAACACTATATAGAGACCACTCTCTGATTGAATTTAAGGCCCACTCCATGAGACGACACCCATGCCTGACACTGCCCAGGTAGCCAAGAACCTGAGACTGGACAGACCAGACCAGGACAAATGCTATTGTTCTGCTCAGAGAGCACAGCATTGATGTGACTCCCAGTGACATTCCGTTACACCCATAGATCTGTGTGTCACTCAGCCATCATCGGAGAAGCTTCCTCTTGTAGTAGATGAAAGCTAACAATGCCAAGGCACACAACTGGACAATGTGTAGGAAGTGAGGGACCTTGAAACACTCAGCCCTATATGGGACGTCCCCCTCAAACCCCTACCCTCAGGGCTCAAGGAACTCTGTGGAAGAGGAAGAAGAAGAGCCAGTGAGGATGGAGGACACCGGGGAAACAAGATCTTCTAGATACACCATGATGTGCACATGAACTCACAGAAACCATGGCAACATACTACTCACAGAAACCATGGCAACATACTACTCACAGAAACCATGGCAACATACTCAGGGCCTGCACAGGTCCAAGCCAGATGGGTGTCCCAGTGTTGAGAGAGGAAGGAGACGTGAGCTCCCATCCATAACCAAGGGGTTATCTCCAAATGACAACTGCTCGCAAAGGAAAAGTCAGTTTTCTCTAATGGTATTCAAACCACACTTAAAGGCAGGCCCCATGCCAAGCAATAGACGGGTGACACAAAATGAACTCAATGCTATACGCCATAACTATACTCCACCTCACCTTTCCCAGTTTTTACATTTCCCACTCTTCTGTGGGGTTTTCTGGACCTTGAGGGGTTGGTATGCATATACGAATGTTTTTCTCTTTAAGCCTGAGTATTGGAATGCTGTCCCAAAACAATAGTGTAGACCACAGTAACAGCCATTGTTCCTAATACTTTGACCAGTTGGACACCAACTGTACCAAGAACTTCTCTTCATGGCTGAATGCAGAAGCAATGTATGGGTGTAAGCACACATGTTTAGAGGACAATTTAATAATAATTTCCATCCAAGTCAACATTCCTCACTGGGGCCCAAGTCTTTCCTAGTCACAGGGCTTTGCTGTGTTTTATAAGAACAGGGTGCTTCCTGTGAAATGGGCTTTCATTCTACTGGATAACTTAGTTGGACCTTCAAGCGTTGTATCATTACAATGTCAAAGGGCACATCTTGCCTGGCATGGTGATGGCCTAACACATAGGTTCCACAGCTGAGCAAGACTGTTGGTGACAAGTCAGCAGCCTATATAGCTCCTTCCTGCATTAGAAATGCCAGCCAGTTAGAAACTCAGCCTCACCTTGATTTCTCCATATCCTACCAGAAAAACAAAAGCCTATAGATTCTTCAGTAATTGTTTCTCTAGGCAACACCAAGAACACAGGGAAAAAATAGCAGAAATAAAATAGATACAGTGTTTTCTCTAGACCTGCCCAGTCCGACAGGAAAGCTATTTAAAACAGACTTATTGATGTCTTTTAATAAATAAAGGACTAGAGAGATGGCCCAGTGGTTAAAAACACTAACTGCTTTTCCAGAGGTCCTGAGTTCAATTCCCAGCAATCACATGGTGGCCCGCAATTATCTGTAATGGAATCTGATGCTCTCTTCTGGTGTGTCTGAGGACAGCTAACGTGTACTCACGTAAATAAAATAAATCTTTTAAAATACTTAAAATATAGTTAATCCACTGACAAAATTAATTTACTAATTTTGACTGTGTAAAAATGGATACCTCATTAGATTATTAGAAAAAGTTTTAGGTATGTTGCAAAGTATTTGACTGTATGGGATCATTTTCTAAAGTATAGTTTATGAACTCTACATATAGATTCTGTCTAATAAAAGCATAGCATCTGAACTGGCATGTGTTGTAAATATAAATTACAAGCCACATTTTGGAGACTTAGTATGAACAGAAACAATATAAATATTTGGCACACGGGGTTAAGTTATTGATCTTAATTTAAATGGATGTTTTAGAGGAATGGTTCTAAAGTTCAAACCGTGTGTGGCTTGTTTTGCATTTCTATTGGACAAGCTTCTCTACACCAGTGTGGCAACCTGTGTGTGTTTCCAGGAAGACTCACATCACCAAGTGCCCTGAGTTCCAATATCCTAGCTAGAACTCGAAAGATCCTCTCTAGTTCCCTCTGCAGACTACCCTTAAGCCCTTTCCCAGGAAGAGACCTGACATTTTGCCAGATCATGGACTGCATCGCTAAGGCTGTGCCACAATCCTGCTTCAGCTGTTCATTCATGGCCATCTTGGAGCAGGGCTTTACATGGTGGCTCTGGAATCTCGGAACCTGGGGAGCGCAAGCATTGCTGAGGAATAACCTCTCTGTCTGCACCCAGGCTCTCTGCCAGGAAGTCTTTAGTGTGGGGGAGAGGGTACGGGGGTGGATGGGTGTTGAGGGTAAGAAAGCTGTGAGACTGACATATGTCTAACTAAGGTCTAAACATCACTTCAGAGACTGAAAGGGCCGGATGAAATGGGATCCAGGAGGCTGGAGAGACAGCTCAGTGGGTAAACTGCTTGCCAAACAACTTGATCCCAACACCCACATCAGAGCCTGTAATCCCTTGCTAAACAGCAGAGACAAGGGCACCCCGGGGTTGCTGGCCACCAATCTAGCCAAAGCAGGAAACAAAGAACAATCCAGGGAGACACTCAACACTGACCTCTGACCCCAAGGGAAGATGCACACCTGTGTAAATGTACACACGCACACACACACACACACACACACACACACACACACACACATACACACACACACATACACACACACATACACACACACACACACACACAGAGTACTAGGAATATACACACAGTTAAGAAATAAGGGAATTAGAATGGAATTAGAACAACATCCTTTAAAAACTTCACAAGTTTGCAAAGTATTTAAACGCACACGACAAGTTGGGGATATGCTAGTCACTTACCACATTGAGAACGGGCATCTCAGGCAATGCACACCAGAGTGATTACATATACCTCCTTCTAGAAAAGTCTATTCAGACTAAGCACAGGCTGTGTGGGAGAGCAGTTGTTCTTCATTGCTCTGTGATGGGTCATTTCCGAGTTTCGGTTAGGAAGCTGCACATTATAATTACCTTTTCCTATACAGTGTGTATCAGTATCCAGACTTACAAGATTAGAAATTCATAACCAAGAAAGGGGACGCCAGAACGGGTAGGAATTAAGCGAGCAGCTGGGGGTGCACATCAAGCTTTAAAAGCACACTTAAAATAAGCAAATTTGGTCATGGAGGTTGATAGGTTTCTAATTTTCAAATAATACTAAAGAAATGTAGGCTGATATTGTTTTATTTTTAAGGCCTCAAACTTGTAATCCTTCTGTCTCAGAGTTTTGAGTGTTGGAATTGCAAGTGTAGCCGCTATCCCTAGCTGATATTGTGTGTGTGTCTGTGTGTGTGTGCGTTCATGGGTTTCCTGAAAGAGTTTATCTGTGTAGCCCTGGCTATCCTGAAACTCATTCTGTAGACCAGACTGGACTTGAACTCACAGAGATCCATCTGCCTCTGCCTCATGGGATTAAAGGCGTGCATGCACTACCACTGTCTGAATGGTGTTCATTGTTAAAAGAGAAATTAAAACATATTTAAGGGTTGTTCTCCTCACATGTCCTGAGAGCAGAGACCCTAATTTAGTCATAATTCTAGGAACTCTTGACACCAGAAGCCTTTGCACTGATCCCAGTCATTCCAGGATGGCATGCCTTTCCCTGCCAAAGAATCTACTGAGTTCTGTTTTAAATGACTTTTTTATTCTTTGAACACTCCATACATTAGTACAATGCATATCGATCATATCCATCTACCTGCTTCCAACTCTCCCTAATGTCCCACTCCATCTCCCTCCTACCTACAGGTACTCCTTTTATTTATTTTTTTTGCCATCAGTAACCTCCCCAGTCTAATTGGTACTGCCCATCTGCACATGGGTATGTAGCATCTACTGGGGCATAAACAACTACTGCTAGAGGTTAAAGAAGAACAATTCTCCCTGCCTCATCAGCCAACAATTGCCAGTAGCTCCACCAGTAGGGGTGGGCCTCTGGAGTTTCCTCCCATCCTCACTGGAATTTTGGCCGACTTGATCTTGTGCAGGTAGCCACAGATACTGTAAGTTGATGCCAACACAAGTCATGTCATGTCTCAAAGACACCCCCTAGGACTCCTCCTCATCTACCAACTCTTACGTTCTTTCCATCCCCTATTCTGAGACGCTCCCTGAGCCTCGGATAGGGGAGGATTGACTCACCCAGAGTTGAGTGCAGTTTGCATTTTGATCAATTCTGAATCTTTGCACTATTACTCACTGTTAAAAAAAAAAAAAAAAAAGGAGCTTCTTTCACTAAAATAGCAAGCAGCTTGAACCTACTGACTCCTTTAAAAATACATTTTATTAATTCTTTAAGAATTTTATACAGTATGTTTCGATCATATTCCTTCCCACTGTCGGACCTAATTCTTCCCTGTCCCATGCCTCCCTCCCTACTGGCTTCTTTAACCATGACGAGTTTAGAATTGAATTTGACCAAAGGCCAAGTAGGATTTCCCTGCCCTTCCTGAGCGTGCCCACTCTCATTACCAGAAGAGAGGGTGCTGGGGAGGAGGCAGCATTAGACCTGGTGACCTTCCTAGGGCTTTAAAAAAACACACTTTCATCCACAAGGAGGCCAGCAACGTAGCCGTCTTCTTTCCTTTTCCCTTTTCTTCTTTCTTTCTCTCTTTCTTCCTTCCACCATTCTTTGCAAAATAAGATCAATAACAGCCAAGCTCCAGACTCCATAAAATCCTGAGCCATCTCTTCACATTATCACTGTGAGTCGCCTCAGGAACTCCCAGGCCCAGCTGTAGATTAGGGACATGTTGGAAATTTTCTTAGCCTGTTGACTGCAGTCACCACATGGAAATGTTTCTTGAAGTAAAAGGCAGGAGGGGGATAAAGAAAAAGTGCATCTTTAGATCGAGTACTTAAGACATGATGGAAAGACAAGTCTAGGCGTCTGTGCCTTCTCTTGGGCTCTTTTCCTTCTGTATATTTTGTCCAAATCCTATGTGTTAGTTGTGTTTTGTTTTGTCTTGTTATATTTTATTATTATCACTTAGAAGCCTAGTTTTTGTTTACTTAGTTGGTTTGGTTTGGTTTTTCAGGACAGGGTTTCTCTATGTAGCCCTGGCTGGCCTGGAACTCAACTCTATAGACCAGGCTCGCCCTGATCTCACAGAGAACCACCTGCCTCTGACTCCTGAGTCCTGGGATTAATGGCATGTGCCATTGGTTTTCTAATGACAGACAGAAAGGGGGTGAATCCAGATAGGCGGGGGAGGAGGAACTGATAGTAGGAGAGGGAAAGGAGACAGTAACAGACAGGGATTTATTATGTGAGGAAAAACATCTATTGTCAATAAAAGAAAACCAACCAACCAAACAAACAAACAAAAGCAGCTGGTACTCTACAGGGGGACCAGGTTTCCAGAACAATTGAAAGTCACATTCTGGGGCATGTTTGAGAAGAAAACTGTTACCCTGTCCTTTAAAGTGGAAAGTAGTGCTCCTTAGAACATATTTTATAATTGTGACTCATAAATCATTAGTGGGTCATCAAATTCATCCTGTGCACTAGAAAGAGCTCTAAACAAAAGCAGATGGCATAGGAAAGGCAAAAGGCTGCCCTATACTACGGAAGCAGTGTAAAGTGTTTGCTTCACATGGCTGGGAAGGAAAGCTCCCAGGGAAAGAGGTTTGGGTTTCATTGTCTGTTTCTAAGTTGGGGGAGGGAGTTATGTGGGGTCTTTTTATTGTTTCTTTTATGCTGAGATTTGAACCAAGAGCTTCACACATACCAAGTACATACTGAGCCCAGCACAAAAACCTGTTGATCCCACACATTCCCATGGGGATCTGAGTCAACAACAAAGTTTTGAAAACCTGTGGTGAGCAACATTTAAAAGCTTTAAAGTTTAATATAACTTTCCCGTCTTGCTTTCTAAAATGTGATAGAATCAAGTCCCAACACTACACACAGCTAAGCCTGGGTCCTCCAAACTGTCATCACTAAGAAGAATATATTCTCAGTTTCATCCTGGTACTTCAAGAATTCAGACAACTATGGGCTACATCACTTTTATACCAGTAGTTTCTGTTCTGTGGCATTTTTGTTTGATTTTTGTTTAGAACCTGTAGTTCTGGCTGACCTGGAACTTGGTATGTAGACTAGGCTAGTCTTGAACTCACAGTGATATCTGCCTGCCTCTTTCTTGGCCTCTCAAAGTCCTGGGATTAAAGGTGTACATCATCATGCCCAGACCCCTGGGATCTTTTAATCAAGCTAGTAGCTATGACATGAGAGAGTAATATTCCCTTTAAATAATCCTTATAAGGAGAATCCATGTATGAGGAAAAACTTGGCTGTAGTGCTTTCAAATGCAGCTTTTACTGAAAAAACAAAAACAAAATAACCAAAATACCTTCCATTTACTCTGGGCCATATATTTCTGCAGCAGTAGTTGGGATCTGAGGCGAACGTTGGAGCCTGAGGCTTTGGCAATCAGGTGATTTAACCAGTCATGTTTCAGGCACTGTGTGGCACTCATCCTACAGCTGTGGAGTCAAACAGCAGTAGAACCATTGAGTTGAGTTTGCCTTTTCAAGTTGTCTAAGAGTCTGTACTATTGGGTGCAAAGTCTGAGTCAACAGTTCATCATCCCTGCAGATTTACGCCCACTGTCAAAACTCCCCTCCTCATAAGAGGCAGTGAAAGCTGTCAGTGAGAAGTTTCCTGACCTCTACAGAAGATTGTGTCCTAGTGACTCACCACTGCCTCCCACAGAGGGCTGGGAAGCTAAGGCAGAACAGGAAGGCCAGCTGCTACTAGGATTGCTCTTAGGAGAACATGATGCTTGAACAAAACCCTTTTCTCCTGGCACAGTAGAGCATCAACTGGCTCATCTGAATTCCAGGTTGGGTTTCCTCACTCAGAAAGATTTTACAGTAAGAAACTGAAGACCTAAGAGCACTGAGCTGTCCTGAAGCCCAGATGCTTGGGCCTTTTTCCTAGGGTGTACTTTTGTGTCACCTTTGTGCCAGTTTCCAATTATTTCATGTCTGAGTATCAAAAAACTCAATGGCTCAACCAATGACTTTCATAAAGTTGCTTGTGTCAGCAGGTTTTAAGTCAACTCGAAGCAAGCTAGGGTCATTTGAAAGGAGAGAACCTCAACTGAGAAAATGCCTTCACACGTCAGGCTGTAGGCAAACCTGTACGGCATTTTCTTGATAAGTGATTGATGTAGGATGACCCAGCCCATTGTGGGTGGCCCATCACCCATTCCTGGGCTGATGCTTCTGGTTTCTATAAAAAATCAGGCTGACCAAGTCAGTAGCACCCCTCCATGGCTTCTGCATCAGTTCCTGCCTCTAGGTTCCTGCCCTCACTTGCTTTGGATGATGAATTGTTATACAGGATTGTGAATTAAATAAACTCTTTCCTCCCCTAGCTGCTTTGGTCATGGTGTTTCATCACAGCAATAGTCACCCTAAGACACAGCTGAAGTCTAAGAATGCCTTTGTGATGAAGAAATGAAGTACTCAGACCTGTATTCCAAGGGTGACATCTACATACCTCAGCTTCTTCCAACATTAGCTTATTATTAAGTGATAACTTAGAAATAACACTTATTTGTAATATAACTCTTTCTAAGACTCTGATGTCAAGCTGCAGCTCCTTTCAATAGTCCAAGCAAGTAATAGACTAAGAAATCTCTCAGGATAAAAGGATTCAGCATACCAGCTTGGCACACAGATCAGGGCCTGTTATATAATGGCCACTGAGTGACAAGCAACTAAAAATACCTCTTCTCTTTGACCAGCAATCGGGAAACAAAGTCCTTGGCTTCCTCTGACAGCCCTTTGAAGGTATCAGCATCGAAATCCCAGCTGCAGTTCACAATAAAATTCATAGTCTCTGCATCTGTGTCCCCTAGAAATGGGGACAAACCACTGAGTCTATGGAGAAGAGAAAGGATCATGAATATATCATAAGCTCAGTGTATCACAAGCTTTTCTTCCACAACTTCTCTATTGCATATATAGCTCTGTATGTTCACATGAAGGTGGGAGGTGGGGGAAAGGACATTCTGAACAGTCTCCCATCTCATGTAACCGTTTCCTTATCTCTAAGGAAATGATTCTCAACTAGAGCCTTCTCCCTCTTGTCAAATGCCTCTTGCTTGTCAGGCTAGGGGGAAGTTTGGAGCAATAAACTTCTATTGAACCAGAAGAAGAGAATCATGCTTGTAGAAGGAAAAACTTTTACACAAGCAAATATGGATTAAACTCATAGGCAATGATTCTCAACCTTCCTAACACTGCCACCACTTAATATAGTTGCTTATGTTATGGTGACCTCCAACCATAAGACTACTCTGATAACCAAAACTGCAGTGAGGACTTTGACAGTCTTCAAGTGTCATGCGTTTATTGCTACTGATATAGCAAGCAGGCATCTGCAACTTAGAGTACATTCCAAGAGGTTGTAAAACCATTTACCAAAGGTCATAAAAAGGGAACTAATGATTTACTGTAGGTGCAAGGATAGAAGATAAAATATTTACTGGGTTTATCTATACAAAACTTCACTAATAACTTAGTCACAAAAGTTATGGTTTTTAACTCTCCATGAACTTATAGAAACTGGTGACAGATAATGTTTAGTCAGATAGTTACTCTTAATAGATATGCATGTAAACATTCTCTGTTTTTAACTTCTTATTTAATTTTATGTTTGAATTTCTAGTGAACTTTAATTTAAAGCGGGGAGGGCAGTGCTTGGGAAAACCATGTGATCTACTCTCCTAGAAAAGGTATAAAAGACTGGGAAAGATCACATTCAAAGATACACATTGGAGAGAAAGCATTGGGAGTAAGGCATGAGGAGTGGAGCATTGTTACATCAGAGCAGGAAGAGAGAGCAAGATTAGAAGGAGAATGCAGAGTGGTATAACTTAGAAACTATAAGGCAACTAAAAATATTAGGAGAACAACGTGCAGAATGCAGAGGGAGAAGAGGGAAAAAGAAGAAGCTACAAAGAGCAGAAGAATCAGGCAGGTTTCTCCTTAGCATGGGACAGAACAGATCTTTTCTTAATAGCAAGGCAGGCCCACTCTTACTAAAGAGAGTAAAGCTTTCTTCTTACAGACTTGCCTTAATTCATTTAACAACAAAAGTGAAGAAGCTTTTTTTCTCTATGAAGTAAAGATTGGAGCTCATTTTCCATCAAGAATGAGTGAGTTCTTTCTGTACTGGTGCTTGGTCTTTTGTCCATATGTATATGTAAGTATGGATGTGTGTGTGTGTAAGTATGTAATTACAAGATAAGTATGTAAGCTGAGCCCAACTGCTGTGAATGGAGACTTATGGTTGGGTGTGCATGAATCTATATATGAATTTATGAGTTTAATCCATATTTGCTTGTGTAAAAGTTTTTCCTTCTACAAGCATGATTCTCTTCTTCTGGTTCAATAGAAGTTTATTGCTCCAAACTTCCCCCTAGCCTGACAAGCAAGAGGCATTTGACAAGAGGGAGAAGGCTCTAGTTTAATCCTTTACTTAATTCCCTGCTGTTTTATGATGAGGTGCCAATTGCCAGAGACTGCAGTTTCTGGTCCAAAAGGAACTCAGGCAGCTCAGCTACAGTAGCAAAGTGACTTAGATTTAAGATAGGTAAACATTTTGTTTTTATACAGCAACTCTAAATATCTTGTGAGACCAAGTCTTACCCCAGCCGCAGCTCTTCCCCCTCTGCTGCCTCAAGTGGAACCAACAAGAAAGAACAGCCTGGGCTTGCCCCTGGCAGTGTCTCATTATAAATGATTAGATGGGAAAAGAGAAGGTTTAAAAGAAAAAGGGTTATGTAAGTTGTGAGGGTCTAAGAAAGTAAATACCAGCTGTAAAGGTCTAAGGTATGTAAAAAGTGAGAATGTTTCAGACATCTTCCCCCTCTCTACACTACTGTTATCCTAAGACTTCTCTCTACACTACTGTCCAACCCCTATCCTAAGACTTCAAAAGTTCACTTTTAGCAATCAGTGGAGTTCTGATAAGCTATAAATCTAGCCCTATAAAGCACTGACTGCTATTATCAAAATCACATGCTCAAAAATTTACATTTCTTTTAGTTGTCTTCTAAATATGGACATAACAGTGCTTCTCATTGTGCCAAAAACATCTTTGTCCAATCTATATGCCCAGCCCTTGGGACAGAGGAAAGAATATTAATGCTTTGGAGTTATTTCTTTGGATTCCTAAGGTCTTATGATGACTCAAAGGCATGAATCTACTGCCTTTTCTATGATGTGAACTACAGATTACAGCAGTGGTAATGTTAATATATTCAAAACTCGTATTTTTTTCTTTTTGTAAACTTAAAAAATTTATGTAAGCTTCAGGTAGCTGACTTGGTTCTGCCTTTTACAAGTCAAAGGGACTGCAGATGAGTACTCCTGTCAATCAACAGCCTAAGTTTTCCCAGCTCCCTATTCCTGAGGATGGAATTTCTCTCTGTCTCTGGTCTCTGTCTCTCTTTGTCTCTGTCTGTCTCTATCTCTGTCTCTCTCAATCTCTCACTTTGTCCCCCTCTCCGGTCTTAAGACTCTCCTGCCCCAACTACCAGGACCACTGGTCTAGAAGTTTCAAATGTACACCCAAGTTAGATGATTTCCCCCAAGCTCTTTAACTTTGCCTTCTTTCCCTAGTCTACATCTGCCCCGGCAGATTTCTGTAAAGCCCAACCAACTCCATTTTTTAGAAAAAGCTCCTGACTAAGGGGCTAAACTCCAATCCCAGAAGGAAAACCACAAAGTCCGCTTGAACAAACATCCTACGGCAACCTCCCTCCTGCCCCCTGCTTAGCAACAGCCATTCAGTCTACAACAGGTCAAGATACAAATAGATAATCTAAGACAGCCTGCACAAAATAAGTAGCCCAGCCATCCTGTTTTTCAGGTGGTTTTGCCCCCCACCAACCATGTTTGTTTCCTACAGATTACACCAGAAATGCAGTTTTTATAAAATATTAACTTGCTGACCCATGCAGAAATTCCCCCACGCTTGCTGTAACCACAATCAATACCCTGCACCCCTAGACTTGGGGTTCTCACTTCTGACCTGCTGCAATGGTGACAGTGACAGTGAGAGTCCTCGCTCAGGAGCTCACAATAAAGACCCTTATGTGTTTGCATTGGAACCGGCTCCTCAGTGGTCTTTTAGGGGATCCCTGTGACTTGGGCATAACAATTTCCAATCAACTTAAAAGTGCAAATGGCTTCAAAACTACCTACAAAGCACAGGAACCAAGCATTCCTTTGAAGGCCGTATCCAAAGCAGCCTGCATTTCAGTAGCCCCAGACAGTTCTGTGGAACCTGGCAGTGGAGACAGATGTCCCTAGTCTACCTACTTCTGTCCCTTTCAGTTCTACCGTTATTCCAGCCTTCCTGGGCCCATGACAATGATGTCCCAGTTTTAGATCAGATGCAGTTATCATCCACGAAAGGCTGGAATGTTAGATCTCAAAGACCACCCTGCCCAAAACAAACAACAACAAAAACCAAACAAACTAACCAAACAAAAAACCAACCTAGGAGGGTTGGAGATTTAGCTCAGTGGTAGAGCACTTGCCTAGCAAGTGCAAGGCCCGGGGTTCAGTCCCCAGCTCCGGGGGTGGGGGGTGGGGGGGGGAAGAAAAGAAAAAAAAAAAACCAACCTAGGTGCCTATTTAACACATCAAAGCAGACACTGGCCAGCTCTCCCAGTAGTACTCAGTACCTGTGGCTCCTTCCAGCACTTCTCACCCTGCCCCCTACCCTAAACCTCTCCTTTCCAAGGTCCAGACTTTCCTTTCCCCAGGTTCTCTTCCCTATTTAAACTTGGCCATTTTGACTTTCACTTTAGTGGCTCTCGGTTCCTCTCTTGGTTCCCTGCCCTCTTGGTGCTCTTAATCAGTGGTTCCACTCTAAGTCTGCTTGCCCAATTCCCTTCTTCTGTTCCTTTCTCCCTTTTCCTCCCATCCCACACCAGTTCTGGATTCTTCCAGATATCTCTCCCTCATATCTACAACAAAACCTTCTCCTCAACCACATGTAGGATGGTCTTGTCCTTATTTTCATTTAGTAGCTAGAAGCAAGCTCCATCTGTAGCCCCCCTTAGGTGACTGCTTCCCTTCCATCTCACCGCCCAGCTCCTCTATCAGTGTTCCTGACAACACTGGCCAAAGTGTGTGTCTCTGCTTCTAAAAGTACCAATGTCAGATGGATAACCCAAGCCCCACTCAGAACCAACCTCCCACCCGAGTACTCACAGCATGTAGGTGATAACTCCCACACTCCACATGTCTGTTGGAAATGAGACAAACTCATAGTTAACAACTTCTGGGGCCAGGAACTCTGGAGTACCAAAGTTCACCTTCAGCTTCTCCCGAGGTTTATATCTGAGAAAAAGAGAAGAGTTAAGAGCACATGAAGGGAGAGAATGTGGAGCAGATGTGGATCCTGGAAGGAAACACTTCCCCACCCTACCTATCTGTATGTATATACCATACCTGTGTGTTATCTGAGCCCCACACTCACACTACACAAGTGGTTTCCTGGGGGAATGATCATACCCTCAGACATTGCTTCCAGCCTCTCCATGATGGCTTAGAGACAATTCCGCTAGGCTCCACCCAACAGCCACCTGAAGCCACCTGTAGACACCTGCAGCCACCTGTAGACACCTGCGCTACCCCACCCTCTCTCTCTTCTCCACCTCCCTCTCCCTCTCCTTCCTTTCTCTCCCTTTTCCCTCTCTCTTCTTCTCCTCCCATTCTCTCTCTTCCTCCTCCTCCTCTCACTCTCTCTCTGTTCCTACATGTCCCCACCTCTCTTTCTGTCCTTCTCTCCTTCTTTCTCTGCCTCTACCTCTTTCCAGGCCCCTCCCACTCCCTTCCCCCTCCATAAATCTTCTTTATTCTAGACCTGTCACAGGCGTGATTCCTCAGGGGGACACCTTGGCAGGACCCACAAAGGCATCCCCCACCCCACCCCCCCAACACACATTACATCATCGTTTTACAATCCATAACAAGAAAACTACAGTCCTAGCCATTTACAATCTGAAGAGGAGGGGAGATCTAACAGTACGTCACGTGAAAGCACATGACTAAGTACCAAGAGCTTCTGGAGAGCAGCTGCTTTGTTTGTGTGCACATGTGCTAGGAGGGGTCATAGTAAGAAAAGGAAGGATGGACTTTATCAACAATCACGAGGGAAATACAAGTTACAACTACAGTGTATTTCCATGTGCACCCCTATAAATGTCTATAATACTAAATGCTCACAGACATACAACAGAGGGAGAAAAATATAGCATGCATTGACTAGAATGTAGAGAATTCAGAGCCTTTATGCAGTGTAAGTAAGTGAAATGGAGCAGACGTGGCTCAAATCAGAAATGAGAGCTGGGGGTGGTGTCTTAAACTGTGATTCCAGTACTCAGGAGGCTGACACAGGGGAACCGAGATGAGTTTGAGACCAGGATGAGTTACACAATGAGTTTAGGCAAGCTTGAGTAACAGACTCTCAACGAAACAAAACCCAGAGAGGTGACTAATGAAAATGTAACAAGTAGAATTGTGTAATCCAGCGATTTTCAAGCACGTATTCAAAAGGATCAAAAGTAGAGCTCCGGGGGCTGGAGAGATGGCTCAGCGGTTAAGAGCACTGACTGCTCTTCCAGAGGCCCTGAGTTCAAATCCCAGCAACTACATGGTGGCTCACAACCAGGAGAAGCTGTGTGCTTTGCTGTGCCCTATTTTCACACCCTGGGACCTGAGGTGTGAGATTCCTTCCACTGCAAGTAGAAATACCTTAAAATCAGCTCCACTCCACTGATGCTGGGACTGGCCATAGGCATTGCTTTGCCAATAGAATGTGAGTAAAATTTCACTGGGCCAATGCCAAGCTAGGCCAAAACTGTTCCTGTGTCACTGCCACAAGAAGAGAATGAGAGACACAGTGCACATGTGACGTCACTGAGGACTGGAGAGATGGCTCATGGGTTAAGACCCAGGTCCAAGGTCAGGTGTGGTGGCACACACCTTTAATCCCAGCACTTGGGAGGCAGAGGCAGGGAGATCTCTGTGAGTTTGAGGCCAGCCTGGTCTACAGATCCAGTACTAGGACAGCCAGGGATACACAGAGAAACCCTGTTTCAAACAAACAAACAACCCCAACAAAACAAAACAAAACAAAAGATTCAGGTTCAATTCCCAGAATCCATATGGTGGCTCACAACCATTGTAACTCCAGTTCCAAGGGATTCGATACCCTTTTCTGGTCTCTGTAGACACTGTACATATGTGCACAGATACATACAGGCAAAATGTGTGTGTGTGTGTGTGTGTGTGTGTGTGTGTGTGTGTGTGTGTGTGTGTTAAAATTAACTAGCTCAATGATCTCAAATAGTGGTCCGTGGGTAAATTTTCAAAAGCAGCTGTCTAGACTTTTTTTTAAAGGCTTGATCTGCAGTAATTGCCAAGTTGGGTGATCTAAATACTGATTTTTCCCAGGCCAGTGTCAAGGGCCCATCATGAAGTTACTGAGTGGTAAGATTCAGTAGCCTATCAAATAACATTTGAGCCTAGCATTCAGGATTCTTCTTTAGTGGTCTCATCCATACTGTGCTCGCCTTAGATCAGTCTGCTCATACTCACACCCTGGTTCTCAGGCCGTAACTAATGCCATCTCCCATGATTCCCCTCTATAGCTCTGTTCATGCTGGTTCTGGCTCTCAGAAGAGCTCTAAATCTGACTGTGCTCCTCAGTTTGCCAAAACTGAAAACTATCACAAACCAACCCTGTATCCCCACTCCCCTCCTCTTCTGAGCTGGTGAACCCTCACCAGCATCACCACTACCTGCTCATGACAGATCCTGCTCATGAGAAGCCTCCCTCACACCAGGAGCTTCCAGTGGTTGCTTCTTGCTCTGAATTCAGTGTGTCACTATAAGTGGTCATACGAACAACTGGTCACCTGACTTTCAAATGTGTCCTGCAAATCTTTTTTTTTTTTTAAAGATTTATTTACTATATTTATATGAGTACACTATAGCTGTCCTCAGATACACCAGAAGAGGGCATCAGATCCCATTACAGATGGTTATGAGCCACCATGTGGTTGCTGGGATTTGAACTCAGGACCTCTGGAAGAGCAGTCAGTGCTCTTAACCTCTGAGCCATCTCTCCAGCCCGTTTCCTGCAAATCTTATAGATGCATTCCAACAAGCACAATATTATACCACAAGGATCTTAAAAAGGGGGAGCTTTGGGACGTCGAAAATTATTTAACTATTATGGTTTTGCAAAGGGCCAGAGGACAAACACAGATGCATGGTGTTTCTATGGCACTGCACTCCGTGGAGCAGTGGACACGGTGAGTATGCAAAAGGGTCTAAAAAGGCCTTGCTGGGGGCAGATGGTGATGAGAACTAGGTTGGAAGCCCCGGACTCTTGTGTAAGACACACATGCTTGCACAATAATCCTAAGTTTAGAAGACATTATTTAGGAAACAATGAAGCAGGCTTCCCACATCATTGTGATTTTTCAAGTGTGTGGGTAGGGGGTTTATATTGTTCCCTGACGGCGGTGGGCTGGCAAACTTCTGTTTTAGCAACAGCATGGGGGCAATGAAATATAGCGTTCACTCCTGCAAGTAGGTAACATTTCAGCCCGTGGAGGAGTGACCCCAAAAGACCGCCACTGTAATTCAGATGTTCCCTGGAAGCAGGGGCAGAAGCTAACATGGTGAGGAGTTCAGCTGAGGGGTGAGTGATGGGGGATGGACAGGATACTCAAAGATCAACAAAGACAGCTCCTTTTGGGAAACAGCCATCAAGACTACAAAAAATCTGCCCACAGAGGCACACACATAATCCTAGCACTCAGGGGGCTTAAGAAGGAAGATCACAGGTCTGAGGCCAGCCAAGGGCTACATAATGAGACCGTGTCTGAAAAACAAACAAATGAACAAAGCTGGGTGGTGGCTCGGGCTGTAATCCCAACAAGCAGAGGCAGAGGAAAGAAGACCAAGACTTAATGGTCAAAGTCGGCCTCAATGGACAAGTGTGAGGCCAGGCTGAAACTCGTTCCCCTCCCCGCCCCAGTCAAAAACCAAAAAACAAAAACCAAGAATGAAGAAAGGAAGAGGGTAAGAAGGGAGGAAAGAAAAGAAAAGGGGAATTTCAGGAAAAACTTCAGAAAGAATTGAAATTCGGCTGCTATATTCAGAACTATCCAGAAAATACGTGATTCCCAGAGAATGGTCATTTTTAGAGGACAGAAAATTTGAGGGAAGCTTGGAGGATGAAGAACTAGTGAATCAATTTTAGTTAGCATCTTAGTTGAGACAGGGGTTTGGTGGACAGTCTTTCTAAGCTTCACAGAGTTGCTGAAGTCTCTTCTAGGAGTCCACACTGCCCTTTGCGCGTGTCATGGGCATGAGACTGTCAGGAGACTGTCAAGACTGGGAAGTAAAATCATGTGTACTTCAGGCTGTATGAAATGTAAGGGTCTTTAAGATATTTTGAAAATTATATACAAAGAGGGCTGGAGACATGGCTAGGTAGTTAAGAGCACTGGATGCTCTTTCAGAGGACCTAGATTCCAGCATTCCACATGGAGAGTAACAACCATCTGTAACTCTCGTTCCAGGGGATCTGATGTCCTCCTCTAACCTCTGTGGGAACTGCACACAAACAAAAAAGAATTCTTTATAAAATATCATAAACAAGAGTCAGTGAGATACTCAGTGGCTACGGTGCCTCCTGCCAAGTCCAGTGATGAGTTAATCTCCTAGGGCCCACATGGAGGAAGGAAAAAACCAACTGCTAGGGGCTGCCCTTTGATTTCCACTGGGCGCCTGAGGCATACGTAAAGGTTATAAGAGTTTCAAAATGCACACAATAACCACTTAATGTGCTGAATCCTGGGGCCCAACAGGGTTAGTATTACCAGTACTAGATCCCATGCAGGCCCTCGTGTCACGTGTCACTAGTGCACTAAATTCTAATGTAGTCTTCCTTGACTCCAGATCTACTCACATGGCTACACTCTATCCTGTCACATATGTGTCTTCGTATGTAAGCTAGAGATTTCTCAGAGTGCAAGGATGGCGCTGGGTAGCTTCTTCCCTAGCAGAAGGGAGAACTGACAGAATTTAGTCTGCCCTGGGTGAGCTCAGCAATCCCCTGGAACTGTTTCCTTCTGCTTAGACAGGTGGTTTGAAGTACAGTTAATCCCACAATCTTTTAGGACAAATGGAGCCTGTACTACAAACCCACTACAGAAATAGCAAGCCAAAGGCCACCAGTCTCTGTGTGAGAACTTTCTTACATCCATCTCCAAACCCAAAAAATGCTAGATCTCAGCCACGTAACTATATTGACGTGCAGAGAGAAAGTCTTACAAGAATTACCTATCAAACAAACAAACAAAAAAAAAAACCCTGTAGCCAATGAGCTGAAGCAGGGAATAGGAGGTGGGACATCCTGCAGGGAGAGAGGATTCTGGGAAATAGTGAGGCACAGGGGAATTTACTTGGAATTCTGGGGAGGAGATGGATGTAAACCAGATAAATAGCTGAACTCAGGGTAGACTAAGGGGAGATTCACCCTGAAATGCTGATGAGCTGGATATCAGAAGGAAAGGAAAAGAAACCAGCCACATAGTTGAACCCAGATTAGAATAAAAGGGATAAGTTAAAGCAAGTCAGAGAACAAAATGAAGCTTCAGGCCTAGGCATTATTAATAAATAATCAGTCATTATTGCCGAGAATTAAGTGGTTGGGAAGAAAAATTCAGAATTTACATCAAGAAAGCTAGAGATGCTGCTGAAGGAGGAATTTTGTCTAGTATCAGGACCCTTACCTTCTAGCCAGCCCAAAGTCAATGATCTTAATTTGATGCCCAGTCTGGCTGACACACAGTATGTTCTCTGGCTGGAAGAGAGGAGGGGGAGGAAGATATTATACCATTATTACCCTGACTCAGAAAGCCTTCAGCTCTCTCCCTTATTGTCACAAGTCTCATTTTCCTAGACTACAAGGAAAGTAAACGGCTCAGGATACTCATATGGGGCTAGACAGATAATAAAAATAAATGACTACACTAATGAAACGGTTTGCAGAGGGAGCTGGAGACTTGGCTCAGTGGTTAGGAACATGTGCAGAGTGGTTAGGAACTCTTGCAGAGGGGGCTGGAGAGATGGCTCAGCGGTTAAGAGCACTGACTGCTCTTCCAGAGGTCCTGAGTTCAATTCCCAGCACCCACATGGTGGCTCACAGCCATCTGTAATGGGATCTGATGCCCTCTTCTGGTTTCTGAAGTGTACTTGTACATATAAACTATGAGGAAGTAGGACTCCTCTATACCATCCTCAGTACCATCCGCTGTGTAAAGGGGTACTCTGCTCAGTACCATCCGCTGTGTAAAGGGGTACTCTGCTCAGTACCATCCGCTGTGTAAAGGGGTACTCTGCTCAGTACCATCCGCTGTGTAAAGGGGTACTCTGCTCAGTACCATCCACTGTGTAAAGGGGTACTCTGCTCAGTACCATACGCTGCTCACCAAGAAAGGAGCTGGGACAGCAGTCAGAGCTTCTCAGTCTTCAACAGAAGTCAAAGATCCAGATTTTTGGTATGAAGATTCCATGTTTTAAAATGCTGACAGTGACATTAGATGTAGAGGTGTATGAGGTGAGGACTGAAGATGGAGACCTGGCCTATGACTTGTGAGACAACTGCTTTGGGACAGTGCTTCTCATCACTGGCTGCACATCGGAATCAGAAGAGCTATGTTTGCTTATTTATATTTCTTGGAGACGATGTCCTCATGTATTCAGTATTGGCTTTAAATTTGCCATATCGTCAAGAGTGGCCTTTAACTCCTGATCCCTCTGATTGCTGACTCTACAAATGTATGACATCACATCCAGTTTTATGTGGTGGCCAACCTAAGGCCTTGTGCATGCTGGGCTCTACCAATTGAGCCACACTCCCAGACCTTTATCAGGGAAGGTTTTAAAATCCCAGTGCTCAGGTCCCCACGATTTCAGGAATAAGCCCAAAGCAACATAGAGCATAGGGCTAGCTGGATATAGTACACATTGCCTCAACCCTGGCACTCAGAAGGCCAAAACAAGGAGAATTTGCCAATTCTAGGCCAGCCTGAACTACACAGTGAAACTCCCATCTCAGAAAAAGGGAGAAGGGGCTGGGGATGTAGATCAGTGGTAGAGCACTTGCCTAGCGTGCAAAGGCACCATTCCCAGCGGATATCTGCAATTGTGCCATAATGGTTCTGACCACGGGATCGGAATGGTGCTCAGAAGACAGCAAGGCTCGACGTGCCACTCACCTTGAGGTCCAGGTGCAGAATGTAGTGCTGGTGCAGGTAATGCACACCCTCACAGATCTGCCTCGTGAACAAAACCACATCCAGCTCGGTCAGGTGGTACTTCTCATCCGTGATCCGGTCGAAGAGTTCACCTCCATCCACACTGCCGGAGGAAAGCAAGAGCCAGGTGTCGGACGGAGAAGGTCCTCAGAGAGGCTGAGAGGGGCCAATCCAGGTGTTCCTAAAGTTGGTCACAGCCCATTGGACACCCAGGGCTGGTTAAAAAGGGGCTCCAGACACTGCTACATGGGGTTTTGCTGGGGCCTTTGCTCTGGCACATTCCATGCAGAAGGTTCTCCTAGAACCTGGAAAATCTGCAAAGGGACTCTGGCCAGCATGGCTCTGGCAGGACTTTGCCCTGAGGCCCATTTCCTCTGCCTTGCCAAAACACCATTAGATTCCATTCCTAAAGCAAAGCACCAAGATCTATTCCCTTATTTGGCCACTTCCAAATAAGGGCCGACTTTCAAGGTCCAGCTATCAAAGTACTGAAGTCCAGCGATCAATCTCTGGGTAGGGGTGGACTGCAGTCCGCTTTGGTTTACCTAATTCAATGCCCAATCAAAACCTATCACTGCATCCTAGCCCATGCTAACACAGACCTCCCCCTTCCCTCTTCTTCAAAGTTTTCAAGGTCACCTGCTACTGTTTTTTTTTTTTTTTTTCCTGCCTGAGTCAGAAAGCAACTGCTTTCAATCTCACACCATCACCCACTCTTCATAAAGGGAAGCAGGTGTTTGGTGTGGTTTGAGCCTAATGCTGGGTCTGAAGGGGAGCCCCCTTTGTACAGTGGTCTCCTAACAACAGGGTTTTAAAATCAGCCACTTAGGAGTGCCTAATAGTGCCCCCACGGCAAGGACCCCGAGTGAAGCCAGGCATGGTGACCCAAAACTGTTAGCCTAGTACTTGGGAGGTGGAGAAAAATGGGTCAGGAGTTCAGGACCATTCCCAGCTACATAATGATTGCAAACATGGGCTACATGGAACCCTATCTCAAAAAAAAAAAATAATGGATAAGTTAATTAACTGAAAAATTAAAAAGAAGCCTACATAGGAAAATTGGGCCACGTGTGGGACAAATTATTTCCAAATACTTTGGCAATGGTGGTGATTGAACCCAGCTTCTCATACAGGCCAGGGAAGTGCCACTGAGCCTCTGTTTTTCTCACCTTTGATGGTTGTATGTGCTAGCATTTTGTCCAGGCTCAGCTCTACAGTAACCTAGCAACAGCCAGGTATGCCTGACTCACTATAAAAGGGGCTGATTGCCGCCTCCTCCTCCTCCTCCTCCTCCTCCTCCTCCTCCTCCTCCTCCTCCTCCTCCTCTTTCTCCTCCTTATCTCTCTCTCTCTCCAATCCCTCCCTCCCTTCCACGCCCCTACTACCCTCTTAACTCCTCTTCCCCATTCCCTGAATAAACTCTATTCTATAATACACCATGTCATACGGTTGATCCATCAGGGGGAAGGGATATGTCAGCATGGGTCCGTGGAGGCGCCCCCTTCCCTCTTCCCCTACACCTGACTACACATCCACCAAACACATTCCTTCCCTCTATATTTTTATAAAACACAGCTGTATGCTATGACAACTTTTTAACTTGTATAATCCCTGTCAGAAAATAACAACACAAGCGCACCTCTGCAGACAGGTGTGGGTCCAATGTAACTAGATTCTTTATATTTTCATGAACGATATGAAGATTTTCCAATTTCTGTCTATATTTTCTAATTACCAACTGTTAATCCTTCACCCAGAATTGCTAAAACTTGTTTAGGACAAACTAGCCTAATGTGTGCCAGTCAGATCATAAATGCTACACTGGTTTGTGACAAAAGGACTTTGTCCTCCAAGTTCCATGCTCAGGTTGAAAGGACTAGACCAGGGAGGGTGGCTGGCTCTGGGCATGCCTGTGACGAGCAGAGGTGGGGAGCTTTGCTTGAATGAAGGCTCTCAGTCCCAGCCTTGAGCCCACCCTGAAGGAAAGCCACCACCCCACTTCTGAGATACTCACTACTCCATGATCAGGGTGAAGCTGTTCTTGCTCTCAAAAGCATCATAAAGTTGGATCAAGTTTACGTGGCTGAGCTGGTTCATGATGTTGATCTCATTCTTCACATCCTCCTTGTGGGACCAGAGGGGAAATGGGTTTCCCAAGAAAACAGATCAGGAAAAGAAGCCACTTGAATCTCCCACAGTGTATACACATGGGCACGTGCACATTCATGTGCACACAAACACGTTCACGCATACACTTATATTCACACACATCTACACACTCACATGCACACACAGTTACACAGACATATACTCACATATCACAGACACACACATACACACACTCACATCACACAATCATATATATTCACTCACACACATATAAACACACATATGAACTCAAGAAGGATGACCAAAACGCGAATGTTTCACTCCTTCTTTAAAAGGGAACAAAAGGGGTTGGGGATTTGGCTCAGTGGAAGCTTGCCTAAGGCGCAAGGTCCTGGGTTCGGGCCCCAGCCCCGGAAAAAAAAAAAAAAAAAAAAAAAAAAAAAAAAAAAAGGAAAAAAAATACCCTTGGCAGGGAATAAGGAAGCAAAGTTTAGAACAGAGGCAGAAGGAACACCCATTCAGAGCCTGCCTCACATGTGGCCCATACATATACAGCCACCCCATTAGATAAGATGGATGAAGCAAAGAAGTGCAGGCTGACAGGAACCAGATGTAGATCTCTCCTGAGAGACACAGCCAGAATACAGCAAATATATAGGCGAATGCCAGCAGCAAACCACTGAACTGAGAATGGGACCCCGTTGAAGGAATCAGAGAAAGGACTGGAAGGGCTGGAAGGGGCTTGAGACCCCATATGAATAACAATGGCAACAACCAGAGCTTCCAGGGACTAAGCCACTACCCAAAGACTATACATGGACTGACCCTGGGCTCCAACTGCATAGGTAGCAATGAATATCCTAGTAAGAGCACCAGTGGAAGGGGAAGCCGTTAGTCCTGCCAAGACTGAACCCCAGTGAACGTGATTGTTGGGGGGAGGGCGGTAATGGGGGTAGGTTGGGGAGGGGAACACCCATATAGAAAGGGGGGGAGGGGTTGGGGATGTTGGCCAGGAGACCGGAAGGGAATAACAATCGAAATGTAAATAAGAAATACTCAAGTTAATAAAGATAAAAAAAAATAAACACACATATGTATCACACATTCACACACACACACACACACACACACACACACACACACACACACCTTATGCTTCTTTCAACCTCTGCTCTCACACCAGGTCTCCTTGACTCCTCACCCAAATATGCTCTTATGACAGAAAGGATCTTGCTTCAGCCCACCCACTCATCTCACAGACAGGAGGCCCAAGAAGGAAAAGCCACACCAGGCCGTTCACACAAATGAGGTCTGGACTACGGAATGTGGGTGAAAGTGAGTGGTGCATGAGTCAAGGGAAGAGGGAGAGAAGACATCAGGTTTCTGCTCGCACGGAGGGGACTGAGTGCCATGAGGGAAATGAGAGTCTAGGATTGGCTAGAAGGATCTGGCCTGGGGCAGATGCCTCACCCGGTCCTTCATGTTCTTCACTTTGATGATCTTGGCTGCCAGTGCAAGGCCTGTGGACCGCTCTGTACACCTGTGCACCTGGCCAAACCGGCCCCTACGGAGACACGGGGACACGGTGAGCTGAGATGATATGCTCACCAAACCATGAAAGTCACCATTGCTCTCCCCTATACGCACAGCATGGGCTGTTGTCCATGGGCTATACCATGGGCTGATGTCCCAAAATCTAGAAAATCACTTCTTCATCACCCACATCATGTTTAGGCAGTGAGGAAGTTAGAAAACAGAAAGCTGTGATGATGTAATAGGACGGGGGAGGGGCACTTTCTAGTCCCAGCAAGCAGCAGAAATCACAGCCACATGGCTCTGGCTTTAGAGTCAAGAGTAGAAGGGGATACTGGGACAATTGATGCTGATTAGCTACAGCTATGAAATTAGCGGTGATCAAGAAAGAAAACAGAGGGGTTGGGGATTTAGCTCAGGGGTAGAGCGCTTGCCTAGGAAGCGCAAGGCCCTAGGTTCGGTCCCCAGTTCCAAAAAAAAGAACAAAAAAAAAAAAAGAAAGAAAGAAAGAAAACAGAAAGCATCCTCACTTTACCATGGGCTATTCTGGATACGGGACTCTCTTCCTTACCCTCCATATCATATCCACCTATTTACCACACCCATGCCTGGCACTCCGACTACCTCTGGAATGTCCTACTTTGAGGGCCTCCTGCACCTCTCCCTCCCTTACACATGCAGCCATCCACATCCTAGGGATACCTCTGTTTATTCTCTATGCAGGTCAGCCTCAGTGGTACAGTCCCTGCCCCTCACCCAGGCAGATGCTGCACTTACCCTCCCAAGACTTCGTGTTGGGACACCGTGTAACTTGTCGAGATGAGGGTGTCTTTGATGCTCACTACCCGGTGTTCAAAAGGGGCTGGGGGTGCTGCGCTGTCATCTGTAGAGGGACAACAAAAAACCCGTGAGTCTCCTTCAGGGAGCTTCCCCTCCTACATGTCGATTGAGTTACCCGGTGGCAACCCCATGGTCCTTCTTAACGGCCCCAGCATGTCAAAGCCATCTCTAGAATCCAGTGGAGCCACACATTGGCAGGAAAAGGCAGCCAAGCTCACTAGGTCAGCGAGCAGATTTTCACAAGGAGGAGGCTGTATTTAAGGCCAGGGGGCTGTGGGAAATAGTCAGAGAAGTGTGTGAGGGAGGGGGCTAGAAAACAAACACAGCGTCCTCACCTCTCAGCCTTGGCCGGAGGATAGCTAATCTCAGTCAGATTCCCCAAGGGCAAGAGAGCCTGTGGTGAATCTCATGATTGGCGTCTCTCAGGGCATGGGATGGTGAAGAGGGTTAATGGATCACGAGGGAAAACAAAGGGCAGCTAGCAATGGGAAAGTCAGGGGGAAGGGCATTTAGGACTGGTTTTTCTCTTTAACTTTATTACAGTGTGTGTGTGTGTGTGTTTGTGTGTGTGTGTGTGTGTGTGTGTATGCACATGTGCATACTATAACACACATGTGCATGTGGAAGTCAGAGGATAATTTTCGGGAGTTGGTTCAATTCCACCATATGTGCTCCGTGAACTGATCTTGGCAGCAAAGGCCTTTGCCTGCTGATCTGGCCTTTGGTTTTCATTTTAACTGGGCAATATGAATTCTTGGAAATGTTGCGTGGAATCAGTTTTCAAAAAGAAGACATACAGCAACCGAACTACGTTCGGTTTTATGTTGTGTAGGGATCAAACCCAGGGCTTCCGCTCTCTGTATCCTGGGCAAACAGTCTACCAGCTGAGCTATATCCCTAGCCCTCCTGGGTTCCGCATTCTTACCCGCTCTGCATTTCAAAGGATGCTCACCGGGGCAGGGAAGTTGCTTTGAGAAATCTACCCAGTTCAGCCTCAGAGGCTCCTCCTTGCCAACCACCAAAGCCAATTTAAGGCCCAAGTTTAGTTCTCACTTCTGCATCTTGGATTCCAGCACCAGGATTTACTATCCAGAGCCTTGCCCTTTCTTAGAACCACATAATCTACGGAAGGTATAATAAGACTACCAGACACTCACCTTACGGTTGTGCCGAGCCGGGCTGTGCCGAGCCGGGCTGTGCCGAGCCGGGCTGTGCCGAGCTGGGCTGCGCACAGACTCAGACTCACTCACCTAGAACTACTATGGCAGCCTCTGCAGCAGAAGACACCCTCCTTCCAGCTTCGGTTCTCCCTGGGCCCTGGGCTGCATGGTCCTTCCCAGGTTCAGGGCTCACCGCTCCTGGGTCTCTGCCTTGCTGCAGGTCTGTGGTCCCAACAGGCTCATCTCTCCAGTCCCTTGTGGCCAAGCTTGGTCCTCTGATGGGCTCAGCCCCAGGCCCTGTTGCCTCCTCTGCACTAGCGCCACCATTGTTGCCGCTCCTCTTTGGCAGGGGTGGAAATGGTCTGGCTCCTTTAGGGATCTGGTCTTCTAACACAGTTCCAGGGCCTGGAGGTTCTGCCGAGCCAATGGGGCTGCAACCTTGGGTCTCAAACAGCTCCTCGGGAGGAGTCATCTCTTGCATACGGACAGAGATCCTAGGCAGAGAGAAATATGGTCCTGAGGTTCCAAACAAGGATGTTCAGAGGGCGAAACTCAGCAGTAGAACACTGCTTAGTGCCATCGTTAGCCTCAGCTGTTGACTTGACACAAGCTTAGAGTCACCTGGAACTAGAAAACTCCTAACCGAAGAACTGTCCAAATCAGACTGGCCTGTGAAGCATTTTCTTTTTTTTTTTTTTTTTTTTTTTTTCTTTTTTTTGGAGCTGGGGACCGAACCCAGGGCCTTGCGCTTGCTAGGCAAGCGCTCTACCACTGAGCTAAATCCCCAACCCCGTGAAGCATTTTCTTAATTGCTAATTGGTGCAGGAGGGTCTAACCTACTATAGGCAGCACTCTCCCTAGATGGATGGCCCTGGGCTATGTAACAAAGGTAGCAGAGATGTGGAGACCCACAGCCAAATATTAGGTGGAGTTGGGGGACTCCTGCAGAAGAAGAGGAGGGAGGATCATAGAAGCCAGAGGGGTCAAGGACATCACAAGAACACAGCCCATAGAATCAACTAGTCAGGGCCCACAGGGGCTCACAGAGACTGAACTGACAATCAGGGAGCCTCAAGGGTCTGACTGAGGTCCTCTGCACGTATGGCATGCAGCCTATACATGCTGTTGTCTTAGGGCTTTATTGCTGTGAAGAGACACCATGACCAAGGCACCTCTTATAAAGAGAAACACTTAGTTGGCACTGCCTTAGTTTCAGTCCATTATCATCATGGCAAACATGGGAGAGCGCAAGCAGCCATGGTCCAGGAGAAGGTTATAGGAGATCTACATCTTGATCTGAAGGCAGCCAGAAGACTGTCTCTTCTGTACTAGGCAGAGCTTGAACGCTAGGAGCCCTCAAAGCCCACCTTCATCCTGACACATTTCCTCCAACAAGGTCACACCTATTCTAATAAGAACATACCTCCTAGTAGTGGACCAGGCGTTCAAACACATGAGTCTATGGAGGCAAACCTATTCAAACCACTACAGCTGGGTAGCTTGGTGCTCTTGTGGGAATTCTAACACTGGGAACTGGGGCTGCTTCTGAGTCTTGCCTGCTTTTGGGATCCTTTTCCTCCTACTAGTCTTATGTAACTTCCTGTATTTTGGTTGATATCCCTGGGAGGCTTGTTCTTTTCTGAAGGGAAACCGAGGAGGAGTGGATTGGGGTAAGAACTTGGAAGAGAGGAGGGAGAAGAAACTGTGGCCAGGCTATATGAATGAAGAATAAATAAATTAATGGAGGAGAGAGAAAGAGTGAGGGGAGGCTAGTTGAGCAATCCAGAAGGCAGAAGACAGTTAGCTGCACTCCTCCATGGTCTCTGCTTCTCTTCCTGCTTCCAGGATTCTGCGTGAGTTCCTGTCTTGGCTTCCCCTTATGATAGATTGTCATGCAAGCTAAATAAACCCTTTCTTCCCTAAGTTGCTTTTGGGCACGGTAGTTTATCACAGCATAGAAAGCAAGCTCAGGCACTTAGCATGTGCAAATTCCTGGGTTCCATCATTCCCTTGTCAGAACTGTGTAGTTCAGGATGACGGTAGTCCAGCTTTCCTAATAATTTTGTTTTGTTTTAAACCAACTGATGAAAGGATCTGTTAAGATATCCAAAGTGCTGTGGATTGCTGCCTGTACACAGGTGAGGTCAAATGAAATCTTAATTAGTCAGATAAGGCTGTGATTGGGCAGTGGAAAAAGAAGGCAGAGCTGAAAGTTTTAGAGAGGGAAAGAGAGACAGAGAGGGGAGAGAGGGAGATGAGGAGACAAGATGGAATATAGGAGAAGAGGACAAACCAGATCCAAGTGGCCTAAAGAGCCACAGGTAGCTATGGATATCTCAGAAGGGCAATAGAATGATACAGGACACATTTGTCCAATCTAGGTGTGCAGCTTGTATCAATATCAGTTGAGCTTTGAGTTCTTTGTGTGGGCGTTTTGGGGGTTGAGGATTTACTGTTATAAACCTGACTGATAAATTATAAGCCTCTGGAGTTTTCATTATAAGGGGCTTGGGGTTTAGAGCCAGTGGCCACCAGTCTTTGCAGGCTAGCCTCAGGGGAAGGATGGCTTGGGAAATGTGAGCGGTTCAGCAGCAGGCTAACTTTGGGAACCTAGGAAGACCACAGCTTGCAGTTCCCAATGGGGGAGGGAGACTGCATTGCTGGCACATAGCCAGCTTTAGCATGGATTGATTTTCTAATAATTACATGCTGCAAAGCGTAAGTAAAAATAAAACAAAGACTTAGAGATTTACAAATACAAATAACAAAATTGCTTAAATAACATTCATAACATAGTATTTGTACTATATTATATTTCTAGCTAAGTAGAAATTAACAGCACTTTAATCTGCACTTATCCCCTAAGAAAAATTAACTTCTAGATTCGATGCTCAAGTGCCTCTGAAAATGTTGGGATTGGAGAAGTGGTTGCTACTGGTGAAGATTGAATCCCAGCACCCCTCTAAGAATCTGGGCATCTCATGAGTCCTCTAACCCTAGCTGTGACAGGGCAGGGACAGGAGACCACTAGGGCTTCTAGTCAAAAAGAACTAAAACAGAAAATAAACAACAACAATGAAACATGAGACCCAGATTCAAGGACACAAAGAATAGACCGAGACCAAGAGAGGAAGGCACCTGATGCCATCTTCTGACACTACATACATGGGCACATACAGACACATACATACACACATATACATACACATATAGACATATACACAAACATATACACATATACACATACATACATATACAGACATATACCTGCAAACACAAGTGCACGTGCACCCATAGACATAAACACACATAAATAAATAGATAAACAATTCTTTTTAAAAAAAAACTGTAGAAGAAACACAAATATGGCTTTTTTAGATTTTTAAAGAGAAATAAAAAGTGATTAAGATGGGCTAGGGTGAAGCTTTAGTGGTAGAGGAAGGCTGCATCTCCAGCTACACACACACACACACACACACACACACACACACACACATACACACTCACATATATGCACATACAGACACATACATACACACATATACACACATATAGACACATATACACAAACATATACACATATATACATACATACATATACAGACACATACACACAAACATACACACACATACACACATATATACATACAAACATACACACACATACACACATATATACATACAAACATACACACACATACACACATATATACATACAAACATATACACACATACACACACATATACACACATACAGACACATACATACACGCATTTACACACACATACAGACACATGCACACAAACATACACACATATACACACTCACATATACATACATACAGACACAAACATACACACATATACACACATATATATACATACAAGCATACACACACAAACAAACAAACATATACACACTCACATACACATACAAACATACACACATATACACATACAAACATACACACACATACATACATATACATATACATATACTTATACATATACAAACATACACACATATACACACAGTACAAACACATACACACATTATATACACATATACATACACACACAGGCAATAAACTATGTTATATGTCTTTTATCATAATAAAAAGGAAAAAGAAAAAATACAGGCCCTTTCACCAGCAACTGAAAGCCATGTCCGCTCTGAGATCTAGGCCTTTGAGAATGGAGGTTGCCCACAAGTGGAGCAGCTGAGAGACATGGCAGCCCAACTAAGTTAAACACTGGGCAAGAGTGCTCGGGACGAGATACTCATCACTCATGGCAGTGGGATGAAGGTTGGTGCAAGCTAAGTCACCCTGAGCCGAGCTCAGACCAAGAGATCCAGAAAACTCGACAAGCCAATTGCTGGAGGATTATCCAGGGGTCAGTAGCAAAGCCATTGGACACTGCAGCCCTCTCTGGCCTTCTCTTCCAGTGGAGTAGGAAGCGACCCTGTGTCATGTAGCTCTATGGCTACACTTGGTGTCTAAAGCCTCCTTACTTACTGCACAAAACGCCTACCTCAGGCATTGCCAAGTTCAGATATGGTCTCAGGATACCTCTACAAGCAGCCCCTTCTCGTCAGAACTGACACAATTTTCAATCTCCTATTCTCAAAAACAAAACAAAACAAACAAAAGACCACAGTCTAGGGGAGGAAGGGCTTGTGGTGACCTCCTTACTTCCTGAGAACTGCTTCAGGTCTGGTGTATCTGAAACTCAGCTCAGGGATGCTACTGGGATGGAAAGCCCTTCTCACTGAGGGGTTTTTGGGGGCCCCCAACAAGTCACAGAAAGTTCACTCCTAGCACTGTTCCCACATTCAGAGTGCATGGATTCGGTAAGCTGGTCTCAGATCCCAGATTTGTGTGTGGTGATACCCTGAGCCCGAATTCCACCATCAGAAAAATAATATGACAACCTTCACATGCCGGGAATGCTGGGAGGATAAAATGGGGTGATACCTGCAGAGGACTGCACCAGAGCTGGAGTGCTGTAAAGAGCTCTGGGAACCCTCTTTACTGAAGTAACTATTTATCTAAAAGTTGGTCATTTGCAACCCTATCCCCATTAGAACTCCCCAGTGGTACCTGAGGACCAAGCAGCACCAGACCAAAGGAATCAGAGTCTCCGGGCCGGATGTTTCCCCACTCCCCATCCCCAGGTAATTCTCATACCCAGCAGGTGGACATTAGTGCTCCAGGATCCCAAACATAAGACCTTGCCCCTCTGAATCTAGTGCAGCTCTCTCTATACAGTGGTCACACACCAATCATGTGCCACCGGCCCACTGGCCATGCTGCTAATTACACCCATGGCCCAACACAGAAGAGCTTCCTTACCTGGGAAGTCCTTCATCACTGTGAATGTCACTGTCTATAGTTAGTGGCCCTAGGGGCTGAGGGCCAGGCTCTGAACAGTCAGGCTTGCTGAATGAGGTTCCTTCGCCGGCACTTTGGGACATCCTGAGGCTAGTGAGGACCTCACTGATTCTGTCAATTGCTACAGACAATTCCAGGGTGGTCCCAGTGTCCTCGCTGGCTAGTGCAGGAAGCCTGGATTCTGCCTCTGCGGGTGGGGGTTCTTGGCCTGGGTCAAGAGCTTCAACTCCCTGCCTCAGTGAGGCTCCAGCCTGGGTGAGGTCAGCTCCCTTCAGTGACGTATCGATGATGAGAGGCAGCCCCTCCACTGTCCCCACGGGTGTGTCCTGCTTCTGGCTCTCTACAGGATAACAGGCAGGGAGAAAACACACTCATTAGGAGACGCTGCTTACAAAGGAAAGACGAGCACGTATGTACATTATCCCGTGTATCACGTCTATAAAACCCAAAAACTGGACATAACCACGCCGCCATCGGGAACATGTCCAGATGATGGAGTGTACAACCATTTCTCAAGATGAAAAACAGAAGTCTGAGAGACGGCTCAGGAGTTGAGAGCACTGGTTACTCTTCCATAGAATCCAGGTTCGAGCCCCAGCACCTACACAGTTGCCTGTTTAACCATAGTCCCAGAAAATCTGATGCCCTCTCTGGACTCCACAGACAACAGGCACACAGACACATGCAGCCTGAACACTGATACATGCTGAGAAAAGAAGGATGTTTGCGAGTGTGTACATGTGTGTAAACATACAACTTCTTATAATATGTTTACATAGACTGGGCCACACAGGAAAGATAGAGACTTTTTAAATGATCAGAAACAAAGGTTTTTAAGGAAGTAGGAAGAAGCCAGACTTCTCTTAGCAGACCATATTTGGTCAATTTGACTTCAGAACCCTAAAAATATTATTTGAAAAAAGGAACTTTGTTTTCTTGAAACAGGGTCTCAGGGTCTCACTGTGTATCCCTGAGGGACCCGAAACTCGCAGAGATCTGCCTGCCTCTGCCTTCTGTGTGCCAGGATTAAAGGTGTGCACTAGCATACCAGGCATGTAAAGTTTTAAAGAATTAACTTTTAAAAAAATCAATCCGGCTAAACCCATTTTTGGTTTTTTGTATTTTTATGGATTTTTTTTGTTTTTTGTTTTTTTGGTTTTTTTTGTTTTTGTTTTTGTTTTTTTGTTTTGTTTTGTTTTGTTTTGTTTTTGAGAAGGGATCTCTGTGTAGCTCTGGCTGTCCTGGAACTCACTCCGTGACCAGGCCTGGCCTTTAACTCTGAGATCTGTTCGTCTGCCCCGTCCTCCCGAGTGCTGGCATCAAAGAGTGTGCCACCACTGACCAGCCCAGCCAAACTCTTAACTCCATCACTCTGGGGACGGAGGCAGGTCATCCTCTGCTACACAATGGAGTTCGAGACCAGTTTGGACTACATGAGACCCTGTCTCAAAAAGGCAAACAATCTTACCACTGAGGTGGTTTGGTTTGTGCTTTTATTCTGAACCATTACGGGTGCTGTTGGAAATAAGCAGGCACAGCCACTCACCTTCCCACAGCGCCCTAGAAGTGGCAGCTTGCACACTTCCTGTATTCAGCACATGCTTTGGCTTCACTCCAGTCACTTCTGCTTGCTCCTTGTTCTAAAAAACAAGACAAGGCAAAACAACAACCACCAAACATAAAAACACTGTCATGCAGACTTCGAACATCTGTGGGCCACCTACGGCATGCTTAAATACAGTTGGGTTATTCCATCTGACCCACCTCAGGGTTAGGGAACGCACAGTATTACCACTCTGTAAATAAAGACACTGGGGCAGGAAGAGTCTAGATTCAAACCCAGAACCCATAGCCTTGCCAGCACATCACGGAATGGTTAGGAAGCTGGTGTACAAAGGACTTAGGCCAGGAATGGGGAAAGAAATCAATTCTAAATCATCACCTCAGATCAACTATTCATGACGCTATAGTTCTGCTTGAGACTGGACTCTAAAGCCAAATCCATGCTTGACGAAACCACCACACAATGGCTCACTTCAGTCCAGGAGCTGGGGAGCTGCCTCTAGCTGGGTTTTGTCATCTGGGCTGAGAGTTGCCAAATCTTTGTTTTCCAAAAGAAACTGGCATTAGACTTTTTGTTTTGATCAGACTAAGGCATAAAATTAAGTAAAAACTAGTTTATTAAGGCATTGTTTGTATACAAATGTATTTACTTATACACATATAAGCTAGAAACTCTTTGTGAGACACAGTCTCACTCAGGAGCTCTGACTGGTCCAGAACTCTCTGTAAAGACCAGACTCACAGAAACCCATCTGAGTACTAAGGTTAAAGGTGGGCACCCCTATACCAGTTCAACAAATGTGCAACCTACATTAATTCTGCTACGCTGATCCTGAGAATTCTAACCTAAAGATTTAAGATTTCAGTGCTGGAAACCAAATAAAAATCTTTTAATTGCTGCAGATATAATGTATCTTTAGCTGTTCATTGTCACTGTGCTCTCTAATAAGGAACTCCGTGGCTGAGGCAGGAGAGGCCTGTTAGTGGTTGGCCACAGGTACAGGGGACCAGGAGGTTGTTAACCAGAGCTGTTGCTTTGGCCTAACACCAGGAGCCACGCTTGGGACTTTACTGGTCAAAGGCTCAAAACTCCTGGGGATCCCAACAATAGGCAGAAACCTTTTCTGGAGAGGTAGCTGCCTGGTCACAGAGTGGCCAGGGTCAGTACAGGGCTCTGAATGTGTATGTCAGGCCTTCGTCTCCAGCAGACCTTTTAGGTTTACAGAGAGCGGCTGAGCACCCGTCTGGACCAGTGCTCAGTGTCCTTACACAGGGGCCTCCTTGACACTGGTCACTCTTTGTTTCAAAATAGCCACAGATGGTGAGTACCTTTTGTGTGCTGGACACACATTTTGAAACATTTCAGATTGGTTCCCTAATCTCCCTGCCCACTCTTTGTTGTTGTTGTTGTCGATTTTTGGTTTTTGTTTTTTTGTTTGTTTGTTTGTTTGTTTGTTTTTTCTCACACAAGTGATTTATCGGGGGAGAAACACAGAATGGGGCTGCTTCTGAGAAGAAACAGAAACAGAAAAAACAGCCAGGCAGGTGGAGAGGACAGTCCCTGCCCACTCTTGAAGGCAGATCATATTTACTAACGGAATGGTTCCTGATTTACAGAGACAGAGTGAGAAGCTGTGGAGGTGGGCGAGTGTTGACGGCAGAGTTGAAACAAGCAAGTTTGATTTGAGAGGCCAGGTTCCTGCCACACTGCTGCTCGGCTCCTGGGCTGAGGTTAGCCACTGACTGTGGCGTCCCATTCCCCAAGCATGACTCGGCCTTGGAATCCAGTCTCAACCATAACTACAGAAGCATGAACAGTTGACCCAAAGTCCTCCCCGCTCCCAAGTCCCCCTGCCTGTTTTTCCCCTGCCTCTCAGTCCTGCTCCCTTCTCATCCCTTTGTGGTTCCAGAGCATGATCCCTGCCCATGGAGATCACATGATGACTCGTGGGAATTGGTTCTATCCTTCTAGCACATGGGTTCCATAGTCAGACTCAGGTTTTCAGATGTTGCAGCAAGCAGTAAGCCTAAGAACTAAATTTTACTCCCTCCTCCCCTCCCTCCCCCTCCCTCCCTCCCTCCCTCCCTCCCTCTCCTTTCCTTCCTTCCTTCCTTCTTTCCCTTTCTACCTTCCTTCCAGTGTATGCATAAGCCACAGTGCACAGAGGAACTTGTGAGAGTCAGTTCTCTCTTTCTTAGTTCTTTTTTTTTTTTTTTAAGATTTTATTTTTTACTTATTTTTATGCATGGACATACTGTAGCTGTCTTCAGACACACCAGAAGAGGGCATCAGATCCCATTACAGATGGTCGTGAGCCACCATGTGGTTGCTGGGGATTGAACTCAGGACCTCTGGAAGAGCAGTTGGTGCTCTTAACCGCTGAGCCATCTCTCCAGCCCCAGTTCTCTCTGTTATGTTAAATTCGGTTCATGAGGTTTGGTGGCAGTCATCTTTACCTACTGAGCCATCTTGCCAGCTCAGTTTTGCTCTTTTAATAACACTGAGTGCACATAGCCCAGTGTCCAGCACATAAAAATCTATGCTAGCTGTTATGATCCCCATGCCATCGGTGTGACCCAGACCTGTGCAGCAGACAGCAGGCCTCAGCCTTCCTCAGCAGGATCTCTCCTGCCGCTCCTGTTTAGGGAACTAGAGGCCTCTCCACAGACTTCCTTACCAATGGAAGCCAACTTGTATAGACTGTCCTGAGGTAGACCCCGTTGGCTCAGTCTGCCCTTTCCCTTTCCCTCCTTCTCTTCAGTGTAGGAGGGCTCCTGTGTCCACCCACTCATGAGGGCTGATGTCCTGAACAGCATGGCTGTGTTGGGCCCAAAGCTGAGGGCAGCTGGCTTCTTAGGATAACCTAATTCATTATTACAACCAAATTAAGGTTAGTGAGTGCTTTAGAAGATGAAGCAGGTGGCAAGGTGATGATGTCCTAGGATTGTAGTCCAAAGTCCACCTGCCTTGTATATGTGAGGCCCTGAGTTCAATCCCCAGCATCACCACCAAAATATAATATAAAGAAAGTAACCAAGCTCTGACATAATTTCCAGATTTAACAATGTCAGGATGTAGGTCAATTCTACATATGATTACTACACCCCTACTCTCTTAAGAGACGAATGGGGCAGAGGGGGTCTTCAGATGTCTCTAGAGTCTAGATTTTAGCAGTGAGAATGTTAAAGACCCGTGGCTGAGCCTCAGTTCACAGAGTTCTCTGAATTGCACGTTCACCCTTGACAGCCAGTTAAAATCTAACAATCTAACTGGAAGATAAGACCCAAACCAGCAGCCACTGATACGTGAATTAAACACAAAGACCAGAGGGAGACGCAGCGGGGCAATGCAGACAGACAACACACCGTGGCAAGAATGAAAATACAGTTCCACAACGTCTCCTGTGCCCCAGTGCTTATGTAGTTACAATGCAGTTAATTCTATTATTCTACAAGTACCTCTTATAAGTAATGAGGAGAAGGGGTAAAACAAAATAGGAACGTTTATGAACAGGTAGTTTACTGAAAACGTAAAAGGCTTTAAACCATGCTCCATCCTTTAGTAAAAGACATTAGAGCAGATAGTAGCAAAATTATTTACTTTGGTGATATCATAACAGCAACAGGACTGTGTTCCTGAGATAGCCTGTCTACTTGCTGTTAGTGTTGAGTTTGAAACATGGGCCTGGTACATGCTGGGTAAATGCCCCTTTGAGCATGACCTCTCATTCCAACTTGATTCTTTCCCATAAGGATGAGAACACTGCCTCTACAAAGCACGCTGTCCAACATTTCAACTCTCTTCCACTCTTTTCATTCTGAGGCATGAAAAATGGGGTCTTACGTGTATTTTAAATATTTCAATATGAGAAACTTCAAAACACTTAAAAAAAGAAAACACCATAAAGGGCATTTGCCCCACAGGATCCAGGACAACACAGGAAACAGAGTATTTGCCTCCAGCCTTGGAGATCTTTTTTTTTGGGGGGGGGGTTGCTGTTTATGTCTCTCTGACTATCTCACCCATCTAGCCTCTTCCTTTTTTTTTTTTCCATCTTTATTAAATTGGGTATTTCTTATTTACATTTCAAATGTTATTCCCTTTCCCAGTTTCCAGGCCAACATCCCCCTAACCCCTTCCCCTCCCATTCTATATGGGTGTTCCCCTCCCCACCCTCCCCCCATTATACATTGTATGGTATAGTTCCTAGTATAATGTACCAGGTAGATAGGTATTATCTTGTAGCAGAAGCATCTCCCCAGAAGGGGTGGAATTCACTCCCCACGCTTGGGGAAACTAAGGAGAAGACCCTTGACCCTTGACCCTTGTGCTATGATCCTCCAACGTGAGACTATGGAATCGCTGGGATGAGGAAACAAAGATTAGAGAATTAAAGGATGACACACAAGCCTATGAAAAGTTAGTACTTCGCTCTCCTAGCTACTTGAAGAACTGAAGACAATGCCCACTTTATTTGCATAAATTTTAAAACTTTGTTAGAAATCATCTTCGCCATAGTGGTCTATCACCTTTCTGTTCTTACGTGAAAACAGTTACTAAATACTGCTATCTTCTGTACCAGGAAACCATAAGGGCTGTGTCCAGATACCGGTGAAGGGCAGGCTGTGTAAACCCCGTAAGGAAATGAACCTTCACTTTGTGTTTAGTTTTGTTGTAAGGAAGTGGGGGTTGGGACTAACGAGCTGGAATTTATAAAATTCACGTAAATGTAAGGATTTCAAAAAGAAATTATTCACAACGTTCAAAGCCTTGATGGCATAGTTTTAGCTAATAAGTCTGGGCTCAGGCTCTCTGGTCAGGAGAAGGAAAAATGAGAAAGGAGAAGGGAAAAAATGAGAAAGGAGATAGAAGAAAGGAGAAGGGGAAGAACAATAAGAATCCTCAGGAGAAGAGAGAGCACTTGACCTGACAACCGTCCCCATCCACCCTTTCTCAGAACCCTCCTCTCCTTGAGGTTGGGCCTCAGCTCCCACAAAGCTAGTTTGTCCCTCATGTCTTGCCTGGAGCTGCCCAAGGACCTACATTCTGACTGGACCACCACCTCATCCTTTTTGGAAGAGGGCAGGGATCATTGGACTAGGTGGAAATCCATCTATGATCTTTAAATTTCCTTCTTTCATTTACCCTACAACAGGACACAGAATACATAAGGAAGCAATGGCCCCAGCTCTCCTAAGAATTATTTCCTGGCCTGGATCCCCACCAGGGTCCCAGAAACCACTCCAGCCAGGGCAGGGAATCCAGAACCAACCTCCTCAGGGCCATCAGCCAGACTGCCTTTCCTCCAGGGCACGGTCCCTTGCAGGATGAAATCATCCACTTTGGAATTCTGGATTGTGGACCCTACCAAAGTAATAGCCCTGTCCACAGCCACCACCATCTTGAAGAGGGCTTCGAGCCTGGCACGGTGCTGGGCACCCTCCTGCCGCACGGCCCTCACCAGCTCCAGGACCTCAGGCCATGCGGCCTGAGCAGCGGCTGGGGAAGTGCTGCCGGGCCCTGCCAGACCCAACTCCTGGGAGGCCTCCAGCCGATGCAGACCTTGTTCCAGGTGATCCATGCCTTGGCACACACACTGTAGCTTCTCTGTGACATCTTCTTGGAAATGCAAGAGTCTGTCGACCTTCTCAGTCAGCACATTAAGTTTTTTGTCCATGGTGGCTAAGCAGGCTCCGCCCAACGCTGGCAGACCCTGGGAACCCAGACCCTCTGGATCCTCCTCTGAAACTCCTGACATCCCAATTCTGGTTTGGTAAGGGCAAAGACAAGGAAACTGGAACACGAAGGGTCTGCTTCTCACTTTGGTGGTAAGGTCTGGAAGGCCATTGTCCTCCGCTGCTAAGAGCCTTGCTGCAGGGAACCAACCTGTCCTCCTGACTGAACTGTGTGGGGAACGGAGAGGGCCAAGTTCTCTGTGTCTATCTCCCACTCAGCCACTGAGAGAGCGACAGGCTGAGTTTGGCCCAGGCCCTTGTCCTGGGGCCTCTTTGACATCATGGTAACAATTAACATTCCTCTTTAAGAGGCTGCTGACTGCAGATATTTTAAGAGTCTGCCCAGAGAAGGCTGAGGCTCATAGAGCTCTCACTAAAGAGTGGAAGAAAAATGTCTTTTAACATGCAAACAGGGAAGGGGAAGCCACGGGACCCCACCCTTAGACAAAGAACTCCAGGAAACCAAGGAAAGCTGAGAATTAGTCTCCCCCAGGGATGATTGGTTATCCAATACCAAGTGGTCAGTACTGAAATCATACGCATCAAGTAACACTAAATAAGTCAGTGTGGTTTTATATATATAATAATAACAATAAAAAAATAAACTTGGGAGGGATTAGATGGAGGAAAAATAAGGGGGAAATTATGTAATTGTAATTTAATTAAAAATAAAAAATAATAGGGTGCTGGTGGCACATGCCTTTAATCCTAGCACTTGGTGGGCAGAGACAGGCTGATTTCTGGGAGTTCAAGAGTAGCCTGGTTTAAAAGAGGGAGTTCTGGGATGGCAAAACAAAAACAAAATAAAATAAAATTGAATAAAATAAAGTACAGAAAAGCATGTCCTCGTTCACATACAAATTCACTTTGGTCTTTAAAAAGGATAAAAGTATATATATGTATAAAAGTATATATAAGTATATATATATATACACACACACACACACATATATATATATATATATATATATATATAAACAAATGATCTTAAAATAAATTCCTTAGTGATTTACTATCCCTACGAGAGTATCTCTTCCGCTGGCCTATGCAAAGGAGTTTTCAGAATTCCAGGCTCTGAGGAGCCACAGCCACACACACATTTAATTCACCACACAAGCTGTGAGGTCACACCATCCAACTCTGCCTTTACTTATCATGAGACTGTTAATGTTTCTGCAAACTAAAGGTGAGCATTCTGTTGTTCTCTGTCTGGATGATACATGATATGTGAATTTGGACTGCCTGTGAGGAGAGCTTACAGCTCATGCCCCCTGCCAAACATGCACGTGGGACCCCTACCTAAAAATAGATGTGAGAGACAATGAGCTAGGGTACTTATCAAGTGCAACCCCACAGGTCATCGTCCTTAAAAGTACCCTCGGGAGACACACGCCAGCGACCTCCTGGCTCCCCGCATGGCGATGAACAAATTGGACAGCCGGTGTCTAAGTTTCCAGTCTCTGTGTCACAGAGAACAAGGAGCCCATGTTCCTGTGCTTTCCAAACACTTCAAAAATACTGCGTTTGAATCAGACTCTTACAGAAGCATCAGCATCTGAAGGGGACACATTCAGGTTGCAACTGGTGTGGGACCTAAAAGTGAAATTTGCACCTTGGAGGGCCAAGGATGTCACAGGCCAGCGTGACAACTTTCACCCATGTGGGAAATATGAGAGCCCAGAAAGGAACATATATATACCCAGACTACACAGGCACATGGGTTCCCAGGGTGGTTTTTGCCACATACAGGAAGGCACCAAGGGAAGAGGGCTTTGGTGTCCCCGCCCCCACCCACATTCCCTTTACTGAACACAATCATTTTGATAAACTGGCCTGGAAATCTGGGACCCATGGGTACCATCGAGCCATTTTGCTATTTTAAGTCGCAAATAGCCTTTCAATCGTGTTCTGGCTATGCTTGACCGCAGCCCGCCTCTACTCATCGGCTCCAGGACTCCTGTTGCTCAGCCTGGAGCTATCCAAACTCGTTTCTGGGAGTCTCGGTGATGGAATTGTGCACAGCAAGCTGGAAAGGGTCGCTGGTCTGTTTCCCTGTTGGTGAGATCACAGACAGATACCCAGAGTGGGGCTGTAGCTCAGCTGGTGGAGTAGCGTCACAGCCCTGGGCCCAGCAGTACACACGGTAACCCGGTATGTACAGTGCCAGGTCTGGTAGCGTAGCAGTCTGACAGGATGACTGTTTCCTAGGAAAACGTTCACTCTGTGTTATCACCCTCACTCTGGCTATCAGACCATTGAAACAAGGACCTGTGAGCCGCAGGTCCTGAAAAGCCGCCTTCTGTCAAGACTCCCTGTCTTAAACCCCAGCATGGCGCAGTGTTTGAAAGGCTGCAGTTTCAGGGTTAAAATATAATTTATCTTGGGTGATCTTTAGCCTACCAAAGAGCGACTCCTTGCCCACATCTGTTGGACCTAACATCCTGACAGAGAGAAACCTTGGGAATGTATGTATTAACTTAGCAAAACCCTATCCTCCACCAATGGAAGGACTAAGATTGCCATCACAGGGTGGAACAGATGGCTTAGTACCTTAGCTGCCAGCACTCACAGTGGCTTACAACTGTTTGCAAGTCCAATTCCTGGGGACTTAACACCCTCTTCTGCTATCTGTGGAATCATGCACATATGCACACATGCAAACAAAACACCATACACATAAAATAAATAAATCTAAAAAAAAAAATGCTGCGAAAGAGTGTCATCAGAAAAGATCTGGGGCCTATTAAACCCCCCCATCTCCCTGTAACTACCTCTCTGTTTCCACCAACAGTTTAGTTTAGTTTTGTTTTGTTTCATTTTGATTTCAGAGACAGGGTTTCTCTGTGTAGCCCTGGCTGTCCTGGAATTCAATTTGTAGACTGGACTGGCTTCAAACTCTGAAAAGATCCACCTGCCTCTGCCTCCTGGAAGGATAATGGAGCCAAATCAATGATGGGTCAGACTCGTGCAGGAAGCTGTCTTGACTAGGCCTGCTTAGAATGGGTCCTCACCTCTGCTTAACTCTGAACATCAGGACCCAAAGGCAGACTTGGGTGGGACTCACCAGACCTATTCATCCTTTTCTCAAAGTGGCCACATTGGATACATCTTTTTTTTTTTTTTTCTGATTGTTGTTATTAATTTGGTTCTTGGCTCATTGAGAAGAGGTGAATGGTCCTACATTGTTGAAAAACAGGCTGTGGCCTATTTGGTAACAATCAGACACTATGAAGGGTCTTCCCTTTGTGGGTGCTGAATCTTATTGATGGAGAATCTGGAAACAAAATCAGAAGAAAACTCAAGATCATTTTGTTGGGGTTTGAAAACAGGGAAACAGAGTGGGCTGGACATTTGAGTAGCTGAGGGAAGAAAGGAGATTTAAAAAGTGTCTTTTGGGTTAGAGTCTCCCTAAAGGGAGGAGTGGGTCTCAGTAACTGAGCTCTGTATGGGGCTGGATGTGGAATGTGGAGCCCGGAATGTGGAGCAGACACTTGGGATTTGGACCTGTTTCCAAAAGAGAGATAGAAAGTGTATATCATGAGTTAGAACTCAAGAAAACCGTACAAACTTGACGCTGAAAATCTCTAAGAGGGCACATGAAGACAGAGGACATTAAATTCAAAACAGACTGGAGGCTTATGTCTCTCTACCCAGGACCAGAGAAGGAACTGAGAGTCTCTCCCTTTAATGGAGGAATTAGCTTTCCCTCAGACCTCTACCAAGCCATGGTGCCTGTGTCCTCTTTCCTTCTTATGTTATTTTCTTGCGTGTTACCCAGGAAATGGGAGGTGAGGTTCGTCTTTAACGGCCTCCAGTCCTGCTAAAATTTGTCTCATCTCTGACTAACAATTTGACCCAAATCTACATTGTAAAACATTTAAGATAAGACCAGTATAATTCAGCTGGGCGGTGGTGAAACGCCTTTAATCCCAGCACTCCAGAGACAGAGACAGGTGGATCTGTGAGTTCGAGGTCAACCTGGTCTACAGAGTGAGTTCCAGGACAGCCAGGGTTACACAGAGAAACCCTGCCTCAAAAAGCAAAAGCAAAAACAAAACAGTGTAATTCACAAAAATATATCAGCCTTAGGCTCCATTCATTGGACTATTAAATTCAATGCTCATATTCCAGACAGCAAAGTCCCCTGATCCACGAAACACTAGGTAACTTTGACAAACGCAACGTGATGAAAATGCTAGTCCAACTTTTGCTCACAGAGCTGGAGCAGTGGCTCAGTGGTTAAGAGCATTGTCTGTTCTTCCAGAGGACCTGAGTCCAATTCCCAACACCCATATGGAGGCTCACATCTGTCTGCAACTCTGGTTCTAGGGGATCCAATGCCTTCTTCTGGCCTCTGTAGGCACCAAGCATACACACGGTGCACAGACATGCATAAAGCCAGAACACTCACGTACACTAAAAGAAGAAAATTATGGGTATATCTATACGTCTGTATCTATATATACATATTTGACAGTTTCAACATTAAATCTGTTTAGAAGCTTGCTTTTACTTTTTTGTATTTTTTTTAATTTATAAAAATAAACCCCATTCTTTCGTTGTAATATAGAGAATTAGCACCCTCTTCTCTATCTTCACGTGAATATTTCTTCCATCTGTTCCTTTGTTCAAATAACCCTGTTACCTTCCTGTACTGAAACCCGTCTCTTAGGAACCTTGGTGCTACGATAGACTATGCTGAGTGTTCTGTACTTGAAACTTGGCTGGGGTGGATCTCAGTGGGCAGATGGTCTGCCTAGCTTACTAGAGGCTCTGGGTTTGATCCCCAGCACTGGCCAAAATGGAACAGTAGGGTCATGTAAGCCTGTAAGCCCAGGGGTGGGAACTGAAGGTTCATGACTTCAAAATCACACCTAGCCTCGGCCAGCTCCAGGCCCACCTGTCTCCAAGCAAGGGGAAACTATATTGCGTATTGGAAATTAGAATGTTGTCGTTTCTCTTCTGTCATGACTCTGTTTATTAAGCTACCCCGGCTCCAGTTGGGGGTTCCTGTTTTGGCAAAGCTTAGGCGGTGTGGTGCAGTGTGGCTAGAGGAAGTATGCCCATGGGGTGGGTTCAGAGGTTTCAAAGGACCCCCTCCATTTGCAGTTCCATCTCTGTGTCTCCTACAGTTCAAGATGCAAGCTCACTGCTGTTTCTGCCTCCAGGGTATGGCGCTTGGCGCCAGGTTTCCCCACCGTGATGGTGACAGACTCTCTCTCTGGATCAAGGACCAGATGCCCAAAATAAACCCTTCCTTCTATAAATTGTCTTGGCCGTGGTGATTTGTCACAGCAATGGAAAAGTAAACAAGATAAGGAACCTTAAGAGGACTTAATAAGAGACTATTTTTAAAGAATAAAAAGACCCCTAAAAGAAGCAGCATGGCTCTCCTATCTTGCACCCTTTACCTTGCCCTGAGTATACAGTTTAACTTAAATTCATCAGTTTTCCTTTTTAATGAAACAACGATCAGGCCTGAGAAACGACGGTTGATCGAGCTTCCTCTTTGCCCAGTCTCTTTTAGAAGACGCGGCCCCCTAGTAAGTAAACTTTGAGTGCTCTGTCTGGTTACTGTTCGACTGGGTTCAACTCAGTCTGGGGAAAGCAGGGCGAAGGCCAAGGTTTGTAAATGGTTTCCCTTTGTTTCCCACTATCTACTGCTTAACCGTTTTCCCTGAAAGATAACATATTGGTATCTTGCCCGGTTCCCTGGTTTGGAAGAGTCTCTGTGTTTGTCTTATGTTCTCATCTCCAAAGTATGACTTAGGAAATGTCGTTAGAGATAACAAGCCAATTTTTCAAGTTTTCATTTTGCCTAACTATATAAAAGGTTTTACTCAGTTAAGAAGTTCATCTAGTTACTGCTTGTTACAGAAATATTCTTAACATTTCAAAAATACACGAGAGTTAAAAGTTAGACATGATTTCATCTTTCAAGGATTCAAAGTGAGCATCTCTTGATGTCCAAAATGTATTTAATTTCTGTTTTTCTTTCTAGTCACACATTGACTATGTCATCACCAGTTCAGAATTGGGAGGACGTGGAGGAAGTAGACTGTTTTGTTTCTTGGCTCTTAAAATATGGGTGGTTGTTTTAAAATAATTTAGCCCTTCATAAGGCATTTTGTTTGTTGAAGACGTGGGAGAATCACAAGGCAGTCTGCAGCCATACATCGTTATGCCGTGTCACTTTAGAACTGAAGTCGTCCTCTGCTCTTAACAACATTCTATAGTTAACCTAAAAGAGAAGATTTGGTGTTTTGTTTTTTTAAAAAAATGTTTCAGACTTGCGAAACTACCTTATTACAGATTCATTTAAGATGTGGCTTCAGGGGAAACAGCAGCAGCAGCTGCAGCAAAAGTCAACCCCAGCAGTGGGCACATCAGGTGTGAGCATGATCCTGTTTCCCCTTGACTTTGAGCCAGGCTAAACTACGAGTGGAGAAATCAAGGCTGCCCTGTAGCAGCCCCTGGATGAGAAAGAGCAACAGAGCAGGGGTCAGAGAGGGCAGAGAAGAAAAGCTCCTCCCATCCACAAGCTGGTACTGAAGTTTGTTCTTTAAAGCACTAATGGAGGCATTCTGTCCTGAAACTGGCTGGTTCCTGCTTAAAAATGGATAATGATGAACCTAGGGAGATCCTACCCAACCCCTGTGGAAAAGGTTTCATAGTATATGCAGTGTAATGCTGACCTCTTAGTCAGCTTAAACAGTATCTTAAATCTTCCGTCTGGACAATGTTTGCTGTTTGAACCCTTGCTGGTATAAATCTGTTTGCCCTGACAAAATAAGTATTTGTTATTATAAAAGAAGATGCACTTGTACACGTTCTACTTGTAACAACTGACCCCCTTCCGTACTCTGTAAGAGGTCTAAAGTTTTAGTCAGTGCTGAGTTTTGCCCTGCTGAGAAAAAAAGTTCTGAATCTCACTTTCACAGGAGAAGCTGGCTTCATAGATTTAAAAAGACTGCTATATAATTCTGTGTAATGGTGTGTGTTGCCTTGGCTCTTTTATATACATATGCTATAAGCAATCTATGATACAAGCCCTAAGGAAACACTTAACAAGATGATATCCTCTAAAATGGAATTGTTACCAACACTAACCTTCTCCAGGTTTTGTGTATTCCTGGGCTGGATATATTTTATTGTCAATTTGGCACAAGCTAGAAGCATCTGAATGGAGGAACCTCAGTGGAGGAAAGGCCTCCATAAGTTCCAGCTGTAAGGCATTTTCTTAATCAGTGATTGATGGGAAAAGGCCAGCCCACTGTGGGTGGAGCCATCTCTGGGCTGGTGGTCCTGGGTTCTATAAGAAAGTAGGCTGTGCAAGCCATGAGGAGCAAGTCAGTAAGCAGCGCTCCTTCATGGCCTCTGCCTCCAAATTCCTGCCCAATGAACAAGTAATACAGAAGTGTACACAAATTATAAACCCTTTCCTCCCCAATCTGTTTTTTGGTCATAGTGTTTCATAGCAGCAACAGAAACCCAAACTAAGACATCCTTCTTTCCACTGTAGCCATGGTGAATAAATACCTTTTTTTTTTCTTTTTCCTATTAATCTGTGTCTTTTAATGACCTTAATGAGGAGGGGTGGCTGAAACTGGCTTATCGGGACACAGGCTGTGACTCTGAGTCTGATAACAAGTTGTGTACACCTGTAATCTCAGCATTTAGGAGTTAGAGACTTGATGGTCTGAAGCTTACAGTTATCCTTAGCTCCATTTTGATTTTGAAGGCTGCTTGGAAGGCATGGCACCTTGCCTAAAAACAACAATAAAGTTTCTTAAAAGACATAGAGGCCAGGCATAATAAACACATTTCTACATTCCCAGCACTTAATCACTAAGACAGGAAGGTTTCAAGTGAGACCCCATGTCAATGAAACAGAAAAAAAGAAGAAGCAAAACAAAGAAACTAAACCAACAAACAACAAATAAAGAATCCTTGGAAAATGTGATTTGGGGAACACAATGTTCTATCCTCTCTTGGGCAGGACCTCATCTGCCTCAGAAGTTGCCTGCATCTGGACACACCCTTTTTCCATCAATTAACCCTTGTTTTTTCCCCAGGAGCCAGAATTTCATGGCTCAAACTTCAGGAAGTAGCTGCCTTGAGAAATCTCTGAAGTCCAGCCCTCAGCCAATCAGATATGTCCCAGCCAATGACATAAGCTTTCCTGGAACTATGTTCCCACTAGAATGTAGACAGTGCCCTGATCTCTGCAAATTCAACACAAACACATGGGCTGCTTCACTGTCACCAGTGTTGAATCTCTGAGAGAAACCATCAAGCTTAGGGTTTATAAATCCCTGGGAAACTACTGAAAGTCCAAAAGAACACAGAGGAGACCAGCGGTGTCTCTGATACTATCTGTCTTTAAAGATGGCTACTTAAACTACCAAAGGGTTTGCCCTACAGCTCCCTGAAGCAGCAAGCTTTTAAGGCAGCTCCCATAGGGCACTTTGGTCAGCTACTGTTCCAAAGCCCTGTGGCATGAGCTGAAGGCAAACTGGAGTCTTCAGTTTGCCTGGTGTGGTGGCTTGAATATGCCTGGCCCATAGAGAGAGGTACTGTTAGGAGGTGTGGCCTTGTTGGAGGAAGTGTGTCACTGTGGGGGCAGGCTTTGGAGGTCTCCTGTGCTCAGGATCTACTCATTTCAGAAGAGAGCTTCCTCCTAGCTGCCTGAGGATGCCAGTCTTCTCCTGGATGCCTTTGGATTGAGCTGTAGAACTCAGCTTCTCCAGCCCCATGCTTGCCTGGATGCTGCCATGTTCCCACCATGATGATAATGGACTGAACCTTTGAACCTGTAAACCAGCCCCAATTAAATGTTGTCCTTTATAAGGTTTGCCTTGATCATGGTGTCTCTTCACAGCAATGGAAACCCTAACTAAGATACCTGGCATCCTCAGAGATGCCAGCATGCCTTGGTTTGTTGAGTCAGAAGACTAGAGTAGGGGAGGAGCACCAGAGATTGGCATCAACAGTTGCAGCATAGAAGACCGGATGCCCTTTCCCACCAGGACTCAAGGAAAGGCCACCTCTTCCTCATACAGATCCTGGCCATGGTCTGGGACTATTACAGTTCTGAGCTCAGCTGTATATCTCTTCTTTAATCTCTTTTCTACATAACTATCCATGAGAGTTATTGAGAGTCACAAGAATTTACAAGTCCCGGTGGTGGCCCTCCAACTCAAATCTATTCCTATAACAATACGGCCATACAGCTCCAGGTGAGAGGACCGCGAGGAGACCTCTGTAGGAGGGCTCTCAGAACCTTCGAAAGAAACAGAGTACAGGAAACTGACAGTACTGAAATCCTGAGGTAGGCTCTGACACCCTCAAGAGGGAGCAAGGAACACACCTATAGGAACCACACCCGTGTGGATAGTCACACCCTTGGGGATAATCACACCCTTGGGAAACCACAGCCACAGGAACTCGCGCAGATCTTTCTAAGACAAGGAGGAGCTGAGACCACAAATGCTCAATCCTTTTCTCTGTCTACAAGAGGAGGAGTGAGTTTATGCACACATGGGTTCTCTGGGAATTGAGATATGACTATTCTCTCTCATGAATGTAAGGGACACCGCAAGCAACCCAATGATTCTCTGGGGCCAACTGTGGCTGCCCAGAGAATGAAGAGGCATTCCTTCCCCATGCCAAAAGACCAGAAAAGCAGTGACTTTGATTGATAAACAATAGCAAACCCAACACATTTTTCCTTGCCGAGGGGCAGAGCAGTTGATCCACTCTTGAGAAAAGCAGGCTGACCTTTGCCCTGTGGTGGGCGAGATTAGAATTTCCCTGTGAAGTGGGCATTCTGAACTCCAAGAGTCTTGCACAGTCCTTTGGTAACTTGACGGCATGTGGGAACCCATGGAGAAAAGAAACTGAAAGGTTTTCATTTTAAAGTGGTATCAATGAGGCAGGAGAGCAGGAAACAGCAGAGGAGAAAGCCCCACAGGGAACACACAGAAGGTGGTGGTAGTGGACATACTGCAGCCTTTAGTCTACATGGGTTTCATTCAGCCACGTGAGCATGCTCAGAAAAGCTTGTGTTATATGAACTTGGCGGAGTAAGGGTCATCATGGGACCTCACTTCCTCATATCCCCCTTTGCCCTTGGAGCCTAGCCATAGGTGAACTAAGGCAAGCCTTCAGCTTCCTGAGTATCCTACCCTTAACAAACTGTCTCCTTTCTTGTAAGTATCCATGTTTTGCTACAATGAGTTGTAAAGAGTTACAAGAACCTAGAACTTCCTGCTCTATCCTCTGGACTCAGATCTGTGCCTGTCATATCGAAAATTCATCTTCCGTATTTATCTCATTCCCCGTAGGAGGCATAGCTCACTGAAAGCATTAGAAAAATCCAGAATTGTTAAACATGAAGGCTTTTTACTTTCCTCAAGGGGAGGAAGTAGTGTTTCCTCATCACCGGAAAGACTGGAGTCAACGTTGTCTGACAACATGGTGATCTTTTGGGTTTTCTATTAGGAGCCAGCCTTCCTGAATCCCCCAAAATCCTGAGCATTGTTTAGGCCCTAGTCTTGAGCCTTGTCTTTCAATAAATAAAACCCATCGTTATGGTCCCATATACATTGTGTCCTCCATCTGGAGACTCTAACCTTATGCTTATCACAAATCCTTCCTTCTTATGCCTTACCCAGACCACTATTGTAAACCAGTAGAACTCACTCTTACTGCAAAGGTCACAGGTGCTTTGCGACCCTGCTAGGGAGTCTATGTAGCTATGCCTGAAGCTTTGCGATGATACCTGGGTTCGGGTCCCCAGCAAAAAAAAAAAAAAAAAAAAAAAAAAAATGTGCAAGAATAAACCATGAGGTCAGACTCTAGAAGTTCTGGTCCAGTGTCAGCAGAGATGGCTCCAGACTAAAGTTCCACTCTTTACCTTATGCAAATTGCCTCCCTGCTGGCTGTGAGGCTTTGGGGGTTGGAGGCCTGGGGGTGGGGCCCAAGACTTCCCTTCCAGAAGCTGATAGGAAAGGAAGTGATAGAGCAAATATTAAAGTAAAACACCTCTCCATCGGGAGGATGGAAGGTGAGGCATTCACGGTGAGTAGGGTGAGCAGTGAATCTGTGGAAATGGAAGCCGTTGAAGAGAAGTAACTAAAGCAAAACAAAACCCTCTGCCTAAGCTGGAACAAAGGTGAACACGGACACAGCAGAGCCAACTTTCTCAGCACAATCCCGGAGAAGCCACTGGTCCCTGAGACACTGATGGGTAAACGACAGTGCGAAGGGTTAGTTCTTCCCCACATCCTCCCAGGGAGAAGATGCAGCCTGGAGACCTCACCTCCTGACAGAAACTGCACCTAAGGAAACTCAAGAGCCCAGAGCACAAGGGTTCTACATTCTGAGACAGAGAGGGCCCCTTGGAAACACCGCCCAGGATGATCCGCAAGCGCCGAGCGGTCCACAAAGCGCCACGGCTCACTCGGGGTTTAGGGCCAATACACAGAGACAGGAAAAGATCACTAGGTATTCACAGAAAGCCTCCCAATGAACGTAGGAGGCTAGTGAAGAGAGAAATATAATCAAGGAGGAAATAAAGAACATGAAACAGAATAATTCAAAATGGCTGTCACCCATAGCAACAATCGTGTGAAAGGCCGTCTGTCCCGCCATTAGAAGGAGGCTTACGGAAAGAAGAGGAAACACAAATGGCGGTGAAGACTTAAAATAGGAATACTAAGTCTTAAAAACACAAAAATATGGATTACAAAATAAAGTTAAGATGCTCTCCCAGGGCTGGAAAGATGGCTCAGCTGTTAAGAGCACTTGCTTGAGTTTGGTTCCTAGCACCCACATGATGGTTCAAACCATCTGTAACTTTAGCTTCAGGAGGTCCAATGTCCTGTTCTTATGTTTATGGCCACAAGGTTTGCACGTGGTGCACATGGTGCAAACACTGGTACACATGAAATAAATCTTAAAGTATTTAAAGATACTCGCTCAGAAAGTAAAACTAAACATAAAGATATAGGGTCAGTGAGAGGGCTCAGTGGGCGAGGGAACTTGCTGCCAGGCTTGGCAACCTGAGTTCGATTCCCCAAGAGCCCACGTAGTGGAAGAATGAACTCCCACAAGTTGTCTTCTGACCTTCACATGTTTGCCATGGCATTTGAGTGCAGACCACATGAACACACACATATATACAAAATTAATCAATAAATAATAAACAGATGTAGCCTAAAACTTCAACTAATAAAAAAGTCAGTATGAAGACATATGCGTAAGAAGCAAAAAGAGGTCTGACAGATGGCTAATATCCAAAATATACAGAGAACCCAAGAAGGTAGACTCCAGAGAACCAAAAAACCCTATTAAAAAGTGAAGTACAGAACTAAATAGAGAATTCTCAACCAAGAAGTCTGGAATGGCTGAGAAGCACTTAAAGAAATGTTCAACATCCTTAGTCATCAGGGAAACACAAATCAAAACGACCCTGAGATTCCACCTCACACCAGTCAGAATGGCTAAGATCAAAAACTCAGGTGACAGCAGATGCTGGTGAGGATGTGGAGAAAGAGGAATACTCCTCCATTGCTGGTGGGATTGCAAGCTGGCAAAACCAAATTGGAAATAGCTCTACCTGAAGACCCAGCTATACCATTCCTGGGCATATACCCCAAAAATGCTCCAACATATAACAAGGACACATGCTCCACTATGTTCATAGCAGCCTTATTTATAATAGCCAGAAGCTGGAAAGAACCCAGATGTCCCTCAAAAGGAGAATGGATACAGAAAATGTGGTACATTTATACAATGGAGTACTACTCAGCTATTAAAAACAATGATCTCATGAAATTCACAGGCAAATGAATAGAACTAGAAAATATCATCCTGAATGAGGTAACACAGACACAAAAGAGCACACATGGCATATACTTAGTGCCAAGAGGATATTAGCCCAAAAGCTCACCATGCCCATGAACAACCCACAGACCATATGGAGCTTAGGAGGAAGAAAGACCAGGGAGTGGCTGCTTCAGTCCTGCATTGGGGAGGAACAGGATGATCGAGGGAGGTGGAAGGAGAGGAAGACCTGGGAGGGAGAGAGGAGGGGGAGGAAATAAGGGGGTAGTATCAGGAACTAGAGAGGATGTAAGAGAGGTACAGAGGGTCAGAAAATTGAACAAAAATATGTAGCGGGAGGAACTGGGGACAGCCACCGGAGGGTTCCAGACACCAGGGAACTGTGAGGATCCCAGCTCCCAACGGGGATGACTTTAGCTAAAATGCACAGAGAAGTGGGAGATAGATCTTACAGAGACCTCCTCCAGCAGATAGGTATGACCCACCATCGAGGGATGGGGAAACCCACCCATCTCAAAGTTTTTAACACAGAAATGTTCTTGTCCAAAGGAAGAGCAGGGACAAAAAAATGGAACAGAGCCTGAAGGAAGGGCCAACCAGGGACTGCCCCATCTGGGGGTCCATCATGTCTGCTGACACCAAACCTGACACTGTTGCTGTGGCCAAGAGGAGCTTGCTGACAGGAACCTAGTGTGGTGGGTCCTGAGGAAGTTCCCGCCAGCAACTGACCAATATAGATGTGGATGCTTGGAGCCAACCATCAGACTGGGCTCAGGGAACCTGGTGGGGGAGCTGGCGGAAGGACTGGAGGAGAGGAGGGGGATCGCAACCCCATTGGAAGAACAACATAGTCTGGCCTGACCACCCAGTTCTCCCAGAGTCCAGACCACCAACTAAGGAGTGTACCTGGAGGGATCCATGGCTCCAGACACATATGTAGCAGAGGATGGCCTTGCCTGACAGCAACAGGAGGGGAGGTCCTTGGTTCCGGGGAGGTTTGATGGCCCAGCGTAGGGGGATGCTGGAGTGGTGAGGCAGGAGAGGGTGGGTGGGTGAGCACCCTCATACAGGCAAAGGGGGGGTGGAGGGTAGATGTGGGATGGGGGGTTAGTGGAGTAGTAAACCAGGAAGTGGGATATCATTTGAGATGTAAACGAATGGAATGATTAATATAAAAATAAAGAAGAAGCAAAAAGAGGGGTCGGGGAGCCGGCTCCATGATTAAGAGCTCTGTCTGCTCTTGCAGAGGACCTGGGTTTGATATTTAGCACCCACATAGTAGCTCACAATCACCTGTAACTCCAGTTCCAGGACATCTCACACCCTCACACCCTCCTCCCACTTCCTTTGGCACCAGGCACACATGTGGTACACAGATTACATGTAGGCAAAAATACCCAAGCACATAATATAAAATTAAGAAAATAAATAAAAACATATTCCATGTGTCCAGCTAGTGTCACATCTAATTAACTGGAGTTTCAGGGATTTGTCAAACAAGTACTATAGTTACTATGTAATCTTACGGCAGAGATGGCCCAGCATCGAGGAACCCATACTACCTTTCCAGAGGGCCAGCACCCAGGATCAGTAGCTCACAACAGATCCAAAGGATCTGACACCTCCAGTCTCTGTGGGCACCAGCAGGCATGTGTTCATGCTTCTACACACACACACACACACACACACACACACACACACACACACACACATTCATGCACACTTTAAAATAAAATAATTTTTAATGAAAACATAAATAAACATTTCTGGAAGTTAGAAAACAAAATCACATAACAAATGATTTAAGTTGGACATCAGACTTCTCATCCTGACAACTGGATATCAGAAAACAGTGGGTTGGACATAGAGCTCTAGATTGGAAAGCATTTCCCCTCAGACTTTTGATTCCATCGCACCCTTGCCAGGGAGTTCCGCAGCTTACAAGGATGTACTGGACACTTTAGTTTCCTTTCCTCAAAGCGCTCTCCCTAGGACAGCTGCTTTAAAGATGAAATCTGGTCAAAGTATAGAGAAAAACAGTTTCAACATGGGCACAGAGGTGAGACAGAAGAATGAGGAGCACCCCTGTAAAAGAAGGAGTGGGGAGCAGTACGTAAAACAGTTAGTTAGGGTGGTACATGGCTGTGATCCTAGCCCTTGGGAAGTAGAGGCAGGAAGATGAACCGTTCAAGCTTGAAGCTACCCAGAGCTGTACGAGAATGTGAGCCCATCTCAAAATCCAGCAAACTGTACATACACACATACACATACATACACATACACACACAAACACACACACATATATATACACACACACATACACACATATACACACATACACACACAGACACACACATACATACACACACAGACACACACACACATATATATATACTATACACAACACACACACACATATATATATACACACACACACACACACACACACACACACACACACACTCACACACACACACACACACACACATATATACACACACACGCACACAGACATACACACACGTATACACTGTTCTTTGTTTTGTTGTTAGGGAGTAGGGGGAGTAACTGGCACAGGGTAAGCAAGCTTTCTGCTACACCCCCAGTCCTAAAGATATGTAAGAAATGTTAAGAGCTTGGGGGCCAGAAGCAGACTAACTAGATTTAACTCCTGTCTCTCTCCTCCTTCTGCCCCCTCCAGTTATTACCTGCAACTATGGCCGAGGTTACCTAACTTCTGAGTCTGCACTTCTTTCGTGCTGAGGCATAAGAAAAATATCAATATGTGTATTTCCTGGATTTGGCAGAGGGTTACAGGAGAAGGCTAAACCTTACAAGGCTTATCAGTGATTGACACATTGGAAGTACTCAGGGGTAAGCCTGAAGGTGGCAGGCACGGCAAACAGGGGACAACCAGAAATAGACACCTGCCCCACCCCCACCCCCACCCCCCCCCCACCCCCTGCCGACCACACAGTCTCACAGGAAAGAATGGCGTTAAAGTATATAATCATTGATCTAGTGGTGAATATTGACACTCCTAATGAGGTAAATGCTTTCTTATGTGAGAGTAGAAATGAAGAAAGTCCAGCTTGAAAGACGCACAGCCATTTTTCTAAGAGGAAGTTCCAGGATGGGGCTCTAAGAACAAATGACCATGGGGTGGGGGGGGGCAAATAAAACAGCCAAAGTTTTCCACGCCCTTCTGTGGGAAGAGGTCTGTTATGGGGCACTCACAGCACACATCTAAGAAAGAGAACACGGAGCACCCCTCTAGCTTGTATATTTTTATCATTACTGCATATGGCAAAGAAGAGGTCCTATTCTAACAAATTCAAATACTAAGGTTTTTTTTTTTTTCCAAGAAAAGGAAGCAGATACCCAGAGAGTGCCCCTCGCAAATGCTATGGGACAGCTGCATGCACGGAAACGACTTCCCTTGTCTGCCTGCCGTGGTTTCCCTTCCACGGGAGCCTTGTGACGCGACGCGCTTGACAGTGAACGTCAGTCCCACATCTGCACAGTGTCCAGCACACGGCTAGTATTTCTAAGTTGTAGAGATTAAACAGCCGTAATGGATGCAGGCAGAGAAGAATTCTCCTCAGTCTCCAGTCACTCCACCTCCTCGCTGACACGTGCTTGGAAGGTTTGTGCACGCTCTCCGTGGGGCCGAGTTTAGTTAAGAAGGGAACGCCCACGAAAAGCAGTCTCAGAAAACCACGCACACTCCAGTTCACTTGAGGGTTAGTTGACATTGCCTGTCCTTTACACCCCTGCTAGTAGCTAGGGAGGCCCAAGATGGCTATCCTTGGACAGTACCCATCAATCAGAGCTTCCCATTGATTGCATTTCTTTGTCCAGGAGGACCTGGCCTTGGAACAATTGTCATTGTCTCCTTCGATCCTATGACCCTACTGTTCCTCAGGCTCTAACTTCAAAGCGCAATGGCTCAACACCACCCTTACCGCGAATATCTGGGCGTAATCTGATGCCCACTGCTGGCCTCGGGTGCTGGGCCTGCACAGAGCTGGGATAGGGCACAGAGTTCCCATCCTTTGGCCACGGTGGCCAAGATCTGTTTACTTTGCCTGGAGATGGATGCTGCCCAACTCTGTGGAGCCCTGGGAATGAGGTGGGCCGGTTGGCAGGGAAGAGCTTGGGTTTAGTGATAAGCCTGGTATTTCCACTTATCTTTGACCCTGCCCAGACCCCAGAAGCATCCAGAGGCTTCACTTGGTTATCTGCTTTGCTGGGCTGTATCTGCCTTCCCTACTTCCTGCATCACTTAGCAAAGTGTCTAACTGTGAAACAAACATCTCGTAGTCCAAAGAGGGAGGAGAAAAGGGAGGGAGAAAAGTTCTGGGGCTGTGCCGAGCTGACCTGAAAAACTCCAATCAGAATCTAGTACAGGCCTAAATATATTGGAATCCTTGTCTTCAGACTTTCGGGTCTCAGAAGGTCCTAACCAGCGTTGGAATGGGTCAGAGGCCCTAACGTTCTTCTACAGGGTTGCTCATACTCTGGCTGAGAGTCTAGTTGATCACCTCTGGGCTAGGTGGGCCCAGCAATTACCTTTCCAAATAAAAGGACCGAAGCCATAACTAAGTACAGATCCCATAGGAACTCAAGCACACTGCAGCCCAGAGAAGGCAGTGGCTCAAGGTTTCTGCTGAACGAGGTACCAAGCAATCAGATCTTCATAGAACTCCTGTAGGAAGGCAAGAGAAACTTCAGAAGGTACGGGTAACCTCTCTTTGTTTTCCAATGGAAAAATCTAAGCACCAGAGATCACACGGCAAGTGATGGGCAGAGACAGAACCAGATGACTAAACTGATGGATCCCCTTAGATCATGGAACTCCCTGCCTGTTCTGTGGGTTGAGAGACCTCAGGGGCAATTAGATGGGGGTCACATCAGCCTGTGGGACATAGGCTCGACACTAACAGTCATCTGAGGATGTAAGGAAGGCACTGAAATGCAAGGACTCCTAGATACCAAGATCAGTTGCTAATTCTTTTTTTTTTTATTAAGATTTATTTATTTATTATATATGAGTACACCAGAAGAGGGCATCGGATCTCTTTACAGATGATTGTGAGCCACCATGTGGTTGCTGGGAATTGAACTCAGGACCTCTGGAAGAGCAGTCGGTGCTCTTAACCACTGAGCCATCTCTCCAGCCAGCTAATTCTTTCACAGAAAAAAAAAGTCTATAACTTTGTCATAGCAACCCCAGAAAGAGAATTGAAGCCATTCCAAATCCTGACAGGATGAATTCAGAAGCCACCTGGAAACAAAATCCAAACCAGCCAGCCCTGTGAAGAAGCAGAGTGGGAGGAACAACTGTGCTGAAACTCTGCCCAGGTATGACAGTCCCCTCCAGCCCTTCGGTGGTCGGAAGATTTGCCTCCAGGATTCTACGATCAGCCATCATATCCCTGGTTGAAGCTCTTCTCCTTCGTGTCTTCCTTCCCTGCACCCTCGGTTAACTAGTTCCTGGCCTCAGCAAGGTCAAATAAAATTAGCATGACACACTGGAGGAGAAAAGAAAGCACCACCAGGAACCAAATCCAAAAGGAACTGTAATAAGTCGGCCATTTGCATGTTCATCATTATCGTGAAGCAAACCCATTTAAGGGGCTGGTAGACACTAGTGCTTTAATGTGCCAGTTATTAGTACCACATCCCTATGTAAATGACTTTACATGCCCCTTCCAACAAGTCTAAGAGGAAGGAGACACACTTCAAGAGACAAACTCAGGCTTATAAGAATCAGGGAAGTTCTAAGTACACAGAAGAACTTAAATTTAAACTTGGGCAATCATGTCCTAGTAGTCTAAAACTTCCTGTTGTCAGTCTAGAATCTGCAATTTCTCCCTAGAGATCCTCATTTGCCAACCGCCAATCCAGAAAACCCAAACCAATGTATAAGTTAGAACTGGACCAATGGCCTGTCTGTCCTCCTGCCAGCTCACACTGTCACCAGAACCCGTTTTTACACGTGCTGCCACTGTGACGTGTTTCCATATCGCCTCACACCTGCTGCTCTGAAGAGGAAGGATCGGGATCTCTGACTCTTGAAGGGACTGAGGCTCACGGTGAGTTGGTGGGGAGCTGGGCCTCTCTGCCTCTGAAGCCAGTGTTCACTGTAGAGGGGAGACTTTCTGTAGCCTCTATCCCAGCACACACATTGCGCTAATTCTCACAGAGTAAGACCTGCGGAGCTTTGATATTGGATTATTTCATTGCAATCTTATTTAAGCTCCTTGACTGAATTTGTGAGCTCAAGAACTCTACTTGTGCCACAAGAAACCCCAAAAGTCTGAATGGGAGGAAGGGTAACATAGCAGAACAGAAGATAAAGTGACAAACAGTGATAAAACAGGAACCAAAAGCAACCAAAGAAGAAAGGGTTTTAATTTCAATTTACAGGTTATAGTGCATTATTGAGGGAAACCAAGACAGGAGATTGAAGCAGAAACCAATGGAGGAATGCTACTTATGGGTGTGTTTCCTCTGCCTGCGCAGCTACCTTTCTCACACTGCCCAGACCTGCCTGCCCCACAGTGGACTCGGCCCCCCTACATCAGTTAGCCATCAAGAAAATGGTCTAGAGCTGTCTGATGGACCACAGGCCAATCTGATGGAGGTAATTTCTCAGTCAAGGTTCCCTCTTCCCAGGTTCATCAAGCTGACAACCAAGGGGTGGTTAGCCATCGCAATATGACGCACAAATACGTCACATAACCTTTCACGTCCCCAGTCTTTACAAATCTCAATGCTTTGAAAAATCCAATATCTCCACTAGAAATCCAAATTCCCCTAACTATGGGCTCCTGTAAAATCGAAAATAATATTTTTCATCCCTAGATGGCAGAACCAGAGCACAGTTACTATCAGATTAAAGGAAAACAAAAACCCAACAATGTAAAAAGCTGTACTTGATTATCTAGGACTCGCGATCCTCTGGGATACGAGGAACTTGGACAGATCTGCATTTAGCAATACACACGTTTTGCCATTTTGCCTTGTAGGCACCAGTCGATTCTGTGCCACACTTGCTGCTGTCTTTAATGGATGTCCTTGCCTCTCTATCATTCTGGTGTTTCCTCTCAACTTTCAACAATGGCCTCCTGGCTGTCTTCAGGGACTCCAACCCTGCCACATGGTGCCGAGTTTCAGCTGCTTTCCACAAGCCCTCGGTGCCTTCAAAGCCAGTACTATGTGGAGATTTGTACATATTACTAAGTTTGGCTTTGTGTGCGAAATGCAGCCCCTGCACCCTCTGGACCAGCGCATCTGTGTGCTGATCCTAAGGAAATATTTCCCAGAAGATTTCACCTCACTGATTCCAGTCTTATTTACCACAGCTGGTGTCTCAAGCCTAGCTAACCAGACTCAGTTGTTCCTGTTGGACTTCACTGGGAGCCAGCCTCTTGTGAATCACACCTATTTCTTCAGCCCCAAAGGACCAAACAGCACAGATTCTTACTTCTAAATATCACATCAGTGAGCCCGATGCAATCTTTAAGGGTCTTGCAGACTTCCCTGCCTGAGACTTCATAAATCAGGCCTCAAGATTAAAACAGAGACTGAAGGAACACCCATTCAGAGCCTGCCCACATGTGGCCCATACAGAGCCACCCAATTAGACAAGATGGATGAAGCAAAAGAAGTGCAGACCGACAGGAGCCGGATGTAGATCATCCTGAGAGACACAGCCAGAATACAGCAAATACAGAGGCGAATGCCAGCAGCAAACCACTGAACTGAGAACGGGACCCCGTTGAAGGAATCAGAGAATGAACTGGAAGAGCTTGAAGGGGCTTGAGACCCCCATATGTACAACACTGCCAAGCAACCAGAGCTTCCAGGGACTAAGCCACTACCTAAAGACTATACATGGACTGACCCTGGACTCTGACCTCGTAGGTAGCAATGAATATCCTAGTAAGAGCACCAGGGGAGGGGGAAGCCCGGGGTCCGGCAAAGACTGACCCCCCAGGGAACTAGACGGGGGGGGGGGGGGGGGAAAGGGGGGGGGGGGGGGGGGGGGAACACCCATAAGGAAGGGGGGGAGGGAAGGGGATGTTTGCCCGGAAACCGGGAAAGGGAATAACACTCGAAATGTACATAAGAAATACTCAAGTTAATAAAAAAAAAATAAAAAAAAAAATAAATCAGGCCTCCACACCTGCGTTGTTCTCAGCATCAACTTCCAAGTCCCACAACAGCTCATTAGGTTCTGAGGGAGCAATGGCTTTTCCAGACCTTATCTTCAAACATTTCTGCAGTTCTCCCCCTCAAACAACAGACCTGTTACAGCGACACCCAACTCTAGGTGCCAAATTCTGTCCCAGTTTCCGTTTGGTTGTTGTGATGAACGGCATGAAGAAAATGATTTGTGAGAGTAAGGAGCTTCCTTCAGCTTCCGGGTTACAGTCATCACTGAAGGAAGACAAGGCACAAGCTCAGGGTAGGAGCCTGAAGGAGAGCCATGGACAACGCTAAATATTGGCTTACTTAGTCACTCTTCTTATACAGTCCCTGTCCATCTGCCCATGGGTACCATGTACGTGCACAGGTGTTTGCGTGCTCACGTAACACACACACACACACGCACACACACACTCACACACACATACACTCTCACTCACACACACACTCACACACACTCTCACTCACACACACACACTCACACACACACACTCTCACTCACACTCTCATTCACACATACACACACTCACTCACACACACACTCACACACACACACACACACACACACAGACACACACACACACACACACACACACACACACACACACACACAGAGTGAGCTGGGCCCTACTGCATTACTTAGCAATCAAGAAACTGCCTCCTACAGAAATGCCAACAAGCCACTGTGATGGAGGTAATCTCTGAGTTGAGGTTCCTCTTTGTCAGGTGTGTGAAGTTGACAACCGAAATTAGCCGTTCACAGATATGTGCAAAGGACACGAGTATGTTGGGGTGAAATTGTCCAATATACAAGCATGTCTAGCCTATATGTGAATTTTATTTTTTTGGTTCTTTTTTTTCGGAGCTGGGGACCGAACCCAGGGCCTTGCGCTTCCTAGGCAAGCGCTCTACCACTGAGCTAAATCCCCAACCCCCTATATGTGAATTTTATCTTCATCTATTTACATATTTTTTTCTCCTCTTTACCTGTACCTATGAGAGAGAGAAAGAGAGAGAGAGAGGGAGGGAGGGAAGGAGGGAGGGAGGAAGGGAGGGAGAGAGAGAGAGATAGATCTAAGGGACCCAAGGGTCTACAGAAAAGGCTCCTGGCTCATCCAGGCGATGGGGAAAGAAGACTAGGAAAGGAACACACCAAGCAGGTCTGGGGTCTGAGGTCTGACAGACCCTCAAGAAGCTCTGCTATGTGAAGGAGTGAAAGAGGACAGGCTCAGAGAGCATCTGTACTAGGAAACAAAGTGCCACCAGAATCAACAAAGGGACAGCATGGTGGTTGGCTGGCTGCGGTTGGCTGCGGTTGGCTGCGGTTGGCTGCGGTTGGCTGGCCTCCCACGACTTTTCCAGAAACTGAGTCATGGAGTGCCACTGTTAGAGGAAAGGCAAACGGTTTGAGGGGATTGTCTGGAGAAAACAAGGTTTAAGCTGAGCCTTGATGGATGGACAATATGAGGCCAAGGTAAGACAAGTCTAGTTGAAAGAGAACTAAGAAAACTCCAGACAGAGCTTGGCAGCATCAGGTGTCTATTTAGGCCCCGTCCTCAGCTCAAGGTGCCCACGAAAGCTCAGTAGATTCAACAGAATGAGCTGAAAACTTAGGAGAAATAGACTAAAAGCAAGAAAGTAGTAACCGTCCACGGGGTTTCTCAGGATGAGAAGTACCGGGATAACGTCACTGGGGGAATGGATAAACGTGATTACGAGGGCCTGACACAAAGCCGCTTCTGGGATACAGGAGACATTTTAAATCCTGGGTGGTAGCCACATGTGAGAGCTTGGTCAGAGCCAAACAAAACTTCAAAAGTAGCAAATCCCACGAGACAAAGAGCAGTGATTTTGGTTTCTTGGTTGGTGCTTTTTATATAAAATACTCCATAACCTGAGGTAGCCTGGAGCTCCTGTGTGGCCTAGGTTGGCTTCAAACACACAGCAATCCTGCCTTGGTCTCCTGGGTGCTGGGATTGCAGGCACGAGCCATGATACCAGTTGTGCTGAGCTGTTTGTTTTTTTGTTTGTTTTTTTTTCTTTGTTTTTAAATAGACTCCCATTCAATGGAGGAAGAAAGATTCTTGACTCCAGGCACAATTCATAAACTACAAAGTATAATCAATATGGAATTTTTATAATGCAAAGCTAGTGAGCATTTGGGAACAGTCAGCAGCAGTGACATTTTCACATGATTTAAGCAGCATCCGTATCATTAATCACAGTACCAGGCTTGGAAAAGCACTCTATGAATTCTCAAATTCATGTGCAACTTCCCCAAACCTGGTCAAATTAGAAGCAAATGTATGCACCCAGGACCAACATACTGGTTGTTGTTGTTTTTAAAACCAGACTCTGAAAGCATTTATGGAGGGTTCACATACACCCAATACGCTTCTGAAAACACAAACACAAAGTAAATTTATCACCTGAACTTGAATAGTGCCTTTATCCGTGGATCCCAAGTGGCCAGTCAGTAACGTTGTTTTCCCTTGTCTTCAGTAGGATGTGGAAATATCTCCATCTTACAGGCAGAGGCCTTTAGACCTGGACAGGTAAGAGACTCGTCAACAACTACAAACCCCAAGCAAGAGCTGTGCGAGCTGTCCCCTGGCCTCCCTTCTTCAGCTGGCTGTCCCTTTGAGCTTCTTCATCAGCCCTAGCATAAATCATGCCCAGACTGCTTTGCTGGTGAAGAAAGGGACATTCTATTTCCTGCCCTGAAGCTGGCCAAGTGCCCTGGCAGCACCACATTTAGACACAAGTGCATCATCCGTGCGTGAGTGGGGAGTTTGGCTCCTTGGAAACCTAAGTGGCATGTGTCAGCTGGCCCCGGCCCACTGAGAGCTCCTCTGGGCCATGCTGCCAACCCTCTCCAGTCTATCCTACTAGGGATGCAATAGAATTGGGTAAATGAGAACTCCTTCCTGGCAGACCCGCTGCCCCACACTCCACAGTCTAGTGTTGCCCATAGAAAGAACTGATTCTTTGCTCTCTGGGACTCAGGTCCCATCCCTTATTTCTGGCTATTGATTGGTCACTTGTAATCCCAGCATTACTTTAACATATTAATTTGTCATAGAATGATCATTTAGAATCAGATCCAGAAAGCCAAAGAAGTTACTGAAGTATTTACCAGGTAACCAGGGCTGCTAGTGGATCAGTGTTTCTCTGATAGCTGCAGTCACTACCAGAAGTCAAAAGTGGGGCTGGGAAGAGACACCATAACCACCTTATAAAGGACATTTAATTGGGCTGGCTTACAGTTTCAGAGGTTCAGTCCATTATCATCATGGTGGGAACATGGCAGCATGCAGGCAGACTTCGTTCTAAAGGAGCTGAGAGTTCTACATCTTGATCTGAAGGCAGCAGCAGAAGACTACACTGGGCATAGCTTGAGCATATGTAACCTCAAAACCTGGCCCCACAGTGACTCACTTCCTCCAACAAGGCCACACCCACTCCAACAAGGCCACGCCTCCTAATAGTGCTACTCCCTATGGGCCAAGCATTCAAACACATGAGTCTCTGGGAGCCATGCCTATTCAAACTACCAGGGGAACTCAGAGTTACCTCCCTAGCCTGATGAGACCCTGAGAGATTCTGAGAACTGCAAGGACAAACAAACAAACAAACAGAACAAAAAAAAAAATGCTGTGAACAGAACTTGGTGCATGAGGAGCAAGCTAAGAAAAACAATATAGTAGGAAAGACCAGCAGGAGCTAAAGCATTTCAAACTTGGGTATTTATTAGGAGTGTTTAAGAAAATATAAACTGGTTTATTAACCACAAAATAAGTGAGATTTTATTCCGTGTTACACATGGGCTAGAATGAGATATGTGAATTTTAATAAAGTCTTGATACACCATTTTTTTTGTTTTTTGAACTACATTTCTAAATATTACCATATGTTATGCAGGATTATTGATCTTGCTGTATTTTATCCAAATGAGTTTTTTCAGTTTAATCTATCGTAATTTTTTTTACAGCTGTGATGAGGGTTTTTCAGTTTGAGGAGAATAGAGGCTAAGGGCCAATTAAATAAGCAAGTAATAGAGTTTGCTTGTTTGGAAATAGAGAAAAACTTTAAAACTATGTCTATGTCAACAAGTAGGGAAAACAGTGGTAACTGTTAGATCTACAGCTGTAGAAAGAAGTCAACATCTGGACAAGTGACAAAGAACTGAGAATACACAAAATCAAATCCTGTCTGTAGGAAAAAGGAAAGACCAGAACCAGGAGGATGAGTATAGAGAGTGCTGAGAAGGATCTGACCCTATCACTGAGGGCAGCTGTCCTTGGAAGGCTGCTATGAACATAGTGGAGCACGTGTCCTTGTTATATGTTGGAGCATCTTTTGGGTATATGCCCAAGAGAGGTATAGCTGGATCCTCAGGCAGTTCAATGCCCAATTTTCTGAGGAACCTCCAGACTGATTTCCAGAGTGGTTGTACCATTTGCAATCCCACCAGCAATGGAGGAGTGTTCCTCTTTCTCCAAATCCTCGCCAGCATCTGTTGTCACCTGAGTTTTTGATCTTAGCCATTCTGACTGGTGTGAGGTGGAATCTCAGGGTCGTTTTGATTTGCGTTTCCCTGATGACTAAGGATGTCGAACATTTCTTTAAGTGCTTCTCAGACATTTGAGATTCCTCGGTTGAGAATTCTCTATTTAGCTCTGTACTCCATTTTTAAAGAGGGTTATTTGGTTCACTGGAGTCTACCTTCTTGAGTTCTTTGTGTATTTTGGATATTAGCACTCTGTCAGATCTCTTTCCCCTTCTCTTTACCATTTATACACTTTGCATTTGCATTTTTATAAGGAACAATTTTGTATGTTTGCCTGTTTTTTTATGTTTTTGTTTGGTTTTGTTGTTTGTCTTGTTTTTTTAAGACAGGGTCTTACTAGATAGCCTTGGATGACCTGGAAATTCCTAGGTAGAGCAGGCTAGCCTGACCTCACAGAGATCCACATGCCTCTGTGTCCCCAGCTCTAGAATTAAAGGCATCTGCCCTGTCACGTGTGACTGCTTGTATATCCTTTTAGGCAGTAAAAGGACTCAGGACAAAGTAAGTGGGTACCACATGGGGATGAAAGAGTTGGGGTGTCGCAGATAAGCAGCAGGATGGAGAAGAAAGCTTTACTGACCTGTGTGAACCAGGTGACCTCTGATAGAAGCAGCCATTTGCTTTTCCTTCTCTCCTTCCCTCCCTTTCGGTCACTCCCAGACAGAAGTAAACAGGAAACTGCCATGAGTTTGTGGTAGAGAGTCTCTGGGTTTCAGTCCTCAGCTTGGTAAGTCCTTCCCTAATGGCCAGGAGACCTCAAGCTGAAGATTAGTCTGACCTCGTCATACCTCTTCAGAGCACCGCATCATAATCCCCATAGCTAGAGACATCCAGTTACACAAGTTCACTTTCTTAAACATGGCCACCAGGATATTAGCAAAAGCAGCAGCCTCTCCAGAAAACAAAGATAATCAGGAAATGGAAGCAAATGACTAAAACCTTTAAAAAATAGGTTGGTCTGAAAAAAGTAAGGTAAAGTTATTAGAAACTAATAATATAAAAGCTGAAATAAAATGTTCAAAGAGGCAATATCTCTAGGAACAGACTAAAAAGGAAATATTTAAGGACAGATGAAAAACAAAATAAGATCCAAAGTCCAATACAATCACTAAATGGAATCCAGGAAAACACAGAGAGAAAAGGCCTGGAAAGAAAACATCAACAAAACCCACACACAGTTCTTACCTTAAAAGTAATAAGAGGGTGCCTGGTGGTGGCGGTGAGCACCTTTGATCCCAGCATTCAGGAGGCAGAGAAAGGTGGAGCTCTACAAGTTCCAGGCCAGCCTGGACTCCATAGTGAGTTCCAGTCCAGTCAATGCTAAGTCAAGAGACCGTTTCAAACAGTGACAATAGCCAGATGGTGGCGGTGAGCACCTTTGATCCCAGCACTGGGGAGGCAGAGGCAGGCAGATCTCTAAATTTGAGCCCAGTGAGGTCTACAGAACAAGTTCCAGAACAGGGCTAAACAGAAGAACCATGTCTCAAAAACAACCACAACAAAAGTAATAAGAGGACAATTAGTTCTGGAGCCATTTTGAGTGACTACGGCCAAGAAACACAGATTTAGGTTGTCCTAAATTTCAGGTTGCAATGTGGAAGCAGTTTCATGGTTTTACAGAAGAAAAAAGTCGTAAGTCAAGGCAGGTTTAAAACACATTGATGGGTCCATCAGAGAGGTGGATACAGTAAGATAGATGAACTTTTCTACAGGTTGAAGAAGTTACCTGTTGTCATTCTTAGCCTTTGGGTTGGTGGAAGGTAGGTGTCTTGGTTAGGATTTCTTTCTCTTTTTTTGTAATTTATTTTATATATGGGTACACCATAGCTGTCTTCAGATACACCAGAAGAGGGCATCAGATCTCACTACAGATGGATGTGAGCCACCATGTGACTGCTGGGAATTGAACTCAGGACCTCAGGAAGAGCAGTCAGTGCTCTTAACCACTGAGCCACCTCTCTAGCCCTTGGTTAGGATTTCTTTTTTGGTTTTTTTTTTTTAAGATTTATTTATTTATTTTTATATGAGTACACTCTAGCTATCCGCAGACACACCAGAAGAGGGCATTAGATTCCATTACAGATGGTTGTGAGCCACCATGTGGTTGCTGGGATTTGAACTCAGGACCTCTGGAAGAGCAGTCAGTGCTCTTAACCACTGAGCCATCTCTCCAGCCCATTGGTTAGGATTTCTATTGCTTTGATAAACACCATGACCAAAAGCAATTTGGAGAAGGAAAGGTTTATTTCACTTACACTTCAGGTAACACTCCATCACTGAGGGAAGTCAGAGCAGAAACTCAAGGACAGGAACCTGGAGGCAGGAGCTGATGAAGAGGCCATACCACAGAGGAGTGCTACAAGTTCCTCATGAGTACTCAGTCTGCTTTGTTATAGAACCCAGGACCATCCGCCGAGGAGTGGCACCATCCACAGTGAGCTGGGCCCTTCCCCACCAATTGTCAATCAAGAAGACACATCACAAACTTGCCTGTAAGCCGATTTAGTGGGAGCATTTTCTCAACCGAAGTTCTCTCTTCCAAAATGACTCTGCCCAGTGTCAAGTTGATGTAAATCTAGCCAGCATGCTAAGTTAATAGATCACAGAAGGTTTTGGGTTGTTTTTTTTTGTTTTTTTTGTTTGTTTGTTTGTTTTTATCTATTAGTCACAGAATGTTAGTTCCAACACAGAGATGGTCAAGGAATGGCTGCTCTGGGGGGCTAAAGCTAGCTCATCCTCTCCACATCCCTGCACCTCTAACCCATCAGTCAGCATCTGCAGAGGGAGCTGTTCTCCAGGCAGTCTCACTGATAAGGAAGATAAATTAATAAATTATGGGTTACCTCTAGCTATTCTTCTCCCATTTTTATATCACTTACCCCCAGGGGAACCTTGGTGGAAACTCATTCGGTGACCACAGTGGGAGAATAGTTCCTAGTCTTTACCAGCCCACCAAATTAAAAAGGTGAACTGACAGGTAGCAGTCAAAAAAAAAAAAAAAAAAGTGTTCCTGTGTTCCTTTTCCCTTCCCTTCCTCTCCCCTCCTCCCTCCTACCCTTCCCTTCCCTTCCTCTCCCCTCCTCCCTCCTACCCTTCTTTCTTCCCCTCACCTTCAAATATCCTTCCCCTTTTCAAAGAGTGACTTGCTGTGTACATCTTGTAAATATTTCCTGTTCCGATGGAGGAGATGGAAAATAGTGCAGAAAGATCTGACCAATGTGAGTCCTGCGGTATCACCACACCCCTCCCACTCGGTGACTGACAGTGTATGCAGCCTCTATTAGGCCAGCACTAATGGGTACCTGCAGTTGCCTTACCAGATGTTTCTGGCACCTCCATCATCCCAGTATCTCCATAGCAACTCAGTCTTCGCCTTTACAGTTTCACTCACAACCCACGGGGGAGCTTTATGGAAATGGCTGCATGCTGTCTAGTCTCAGTGGTTTTTTGGAACCTTGATGCAAGTCGTCATGACCCCATTACTCTTGGATCTTATGTCGGCAAAACCTACCCTACCTGGGCATGACCTAGTTCAGCTCGAAAAGTAGTGTGGCCCTTTGGAGTCACAACTGCAGCAACCTCTGAATCCCCTTACAGCTGAATCTGGGAAAATATTTCTCCAAGCGGCCATTTTCCAACATGGAGCCCTGAAGCCTCCATGTTTTCGGACAGTCTTTTCAAGTGTGTTTACACTGTAATACACTGGGGCTCTGGAGGTAATGGGTCTTACCCTTGAGGGACATTTACTTTTGTCCCAGGAAAAAGTCTGAGGTTTCTCCTTAATGGCCGCTTAACTAAGCTGCTTAATAGTTATTGTTGTGGTAAATATTAAAATTTGGCAACCTTTTAACCCGTCCTAGCTCCAGCCCCTATAGGGCCACACTGTACTGTGGGTATCTTTACCTCAGTGGCTCCACGCGACCCCCAAGTACTCTCTGACCCAGGCGATCTGCAAACCGGTCCAGCATGGCACCTTGCCACACTGGTCCCTGGAGTTAGTTCTATGAAACTATCCATAATTTATCTCTGGTTAGTATCTCTCCTGGCAGCTCTCTGCCAGCTGCGAACTCTCTGTTTCCAGCTACCCAGTAAAATCAGGGCTCTAGAAGTCCAGCACGGGCTGGCCTATCTCGGCTCCCTGCCACCGACTCTGCTCACAGTCCCAAAGACCGCCCCCTGGTAATTAACGTATAAACTCTCAACTGCCCAGTGAAATCAGGACTCAATAAACTGTAATTTATCAATCAGATTTATATGTTAAATTCTCAATCCACAATACATCCACATAATAAACTCACAACCAATTGATAAGGATATAAACTACCCAGTTAGATAAGATAAATTGGCCTATAGAAATCCATCCCTTAAGAAATATTCGTAACAACCTGAATCTATATAGAGATGCATGGCGAGGATCATTTATGTATGCTTCCATGTTGCTTTTCCTCTCTTCTGTTTCTCCCTCTCCTAAAACCTCTGTTCCTGCCTTCTTGTCCAATGGCAGGCCTCATTTTAGCTTGTATCTGCCTTCACCAGCATAATGACATCAGCCTACAATTTTAGTCCCTATGGTAGATGCTCTCAAGTAGCTTCATGTACTTGAGCATGGGTCCCCAGTTGGTGGCACTGTTTGGAGAGGCTTAGAAGATGTGACCCTGTTGGAGAAAGTATATCATTGGAGGTAGGCTTCGAGAGTTAAAAGATGTGTCATTTCTGTGTTTCGTGCTTGTGGTTTGAGATGTGAGCCCTCGGCTTTCCTTACTGTCACCATGCCTGCTGCTACTTGCCCTCCCTCTGCTTCACCATTATAGAGAGAAACCTCCAAAGCTGTGAGCTGAAATAAACTCTTCCTTCGGTTGCTTTTGGTCATAATGTCTTCTCACAGCAACAGAGGAGTAAGTGACACTTACCATGTGCAAGCAGTTCTGTCCCCAGCTTTAACTGGGTAGGTCCAAGTTCTTCTCGTCCAAATGAGGACTTGTCACTTCTTTCTGTTCCACTCTCTCTTCTCTCCCTGTAAATATTGGTAAACAAGTAAGCAAAAACATACCGTAACCAGGCTCTGGCCTTGGCGTTGCTATCTTGAACCTTCCCCAGCCAGGCAGCTTTGCCCATCACTTTTTGGTTTTTATTGTTTGGTTTTGGTTTTTGATGGTGTCTGTGTAGCCCCAGCTGTTTTAGAACTCACTGTAGAGACCAGGCTGTGCTCAGACTCATAGAAACCTTCCTGTCTCTGCCTCCTCAGTGCTGCCTCCTGTGTGCACCCCATGTCTGGCTTTGTCCCTTGCTTTTGAATTCAGCCTGATTCAAGTTTCCAGGACACAGGCAAAACACCGATTCTTTGCCAGAACACAGCATGAATATCAGGGTCCTCTAAAGCATGTGATTACTGTCCACACTTCCTCCAACCTTCTGGTCTTTTCTCTATCCGTAGATCCGATCTTCAGCGTTTCTTCTAGAAAGCCATTCCAAAGGCCCAAGAACATGTGTCGGAACGTGGTCCGAGAACAGAGTCCTGTAAGGAGATTTCTGAACACTCGTAAGGAAGCTTCGATAAGAGTCTTGTGACCTCAGCCTCTTCAAAACCATGGAATTGTTCTTGGAATACGCCTTCATGACCCTCCCAGATGTGAGTTTACTTCAAGTCATTCATTACAACTAGCTGCTATTCATTTATATGCCTTTATGGGAAAACATGTTTTTGCCACGTGTAGCTTGTCCACCTCGTGTGGCTTGTCATCCACCTCGTGTGGATTGTCCTTGTGATTGTAGCTTTCCTCATGTGATTCTTCTTAACCCTCAATATAAGTTAGCTGATGTTCTGAGTAAGGTTGTCTATTGTATGAGACTTTAGTCCACCTCCTTTTCAGGCCTGGCTACAACCACCCACTCAGGTTTATCACAGAAACCACCCTCTTTTGGTACCACTTTTTTTTTTTTTTTTTTTTTTTTTTTAGCATTTGTACTTTTCTCATCACTGTGACAAATACCCAATAGGAAGCAACTTCTGGAAGGGTTAGCAAAATAGCAATAATCAGGTAAAAGAGAGCAAGAGGAGCTTCCAACCCCAGTCATGGGGGCAGTGATAGACAGCGGACCCACCAAGAGAAGAAAGTAAAATAGCTTAAGGATAAGATCCAGCAGTTGTAGAATGTCACGAGAGATGGCGTAAAGAAGGAAAATTAGGCAGATGGAGAAAAACTGGATTTGGTCTGGAGTGTACTGGATAGAAGTTGCGGGGGTTTGGCTCAGTGGTAGAGCGCTTGCCTAGCAAGCGCAAGGCCCTGGGTTCGGTCTCCAGCTCCAAAAAAAAAAAGAAGTTGCCAGGAGGGAAACCCAACTGGTGACAGGTCCTGGCTTCAACCAAAGGTCATTCTGGAAGTCCTTGAGGAAGGATAGCAGAGAGCAAGCAGTGGGGTTAGTTCTGTCTGACTGTTCTGGGATGGAAAGGAGCTAAGTTTTAGCTTCCTGGGTTCAGTGGGGGCTGCTCTGTGCAAGCAGATAGGTCTTCTAAGATGGAGACGTGTTCTGGTTTAGCAGTTGTGGTGTGAGGAGAATCATTTTGTGAGGTCCTGACCATAAGGGCCCAGGTGGAGCGGTAGGCCTCTGCCAGGTAAACCAGGTCTCCTATCTGGAAGGCTGTGTCTCCCTTCTCAGTGGGGCAGGAGGAAGGAGTTAAGTTCTTTCCCATAGCTGCTGAGACAGGACAGGAGTATGGAATAAATGCCCAAAAGAGAATACATGACCTCGAAGGGCCTGAAGTTTGTGGGATGTGGCGGGAGGGAGCAGAACCTCAAAGAGGCTAGCGGAAGAAGCTTTATCCAGTCCAATTTCAGTTCTAGGAGAGTTTGGTCAGTTTCCTTAACAGTTCAGTTCGTTCCCTTTGCAGAGACTGTGGGTGATAAGGGATGTGGAACTCCCAGTGTGTGTTAAGAAACAGGGTGTTACGAGATAGCGGAAGTGAACTCGTTGGACAGAATAGAGGTTGGGAGGCCAAGAGGGGAATAATCAGAGAGAAGGATCTGGGTGATGGTAGAGGATCCTATGTTGGCGCTCGGAAACTCCTCCACCCATCTGGAAAAAGGGTTGATGGCTGTGTCTTTATCTGCATATGTTATCACCAGTCCGTGGCCAGCAAAAGGCCTCACTGGCAAATGGGGGAAGGTGGTGGCCTGAAGTTAATATGCGAGCAGATGCCTCAGCCTGGAAAAGCTACCCGTAAAAACCCTTACCTTCCCGCCTCAGCCTGACGGGGTATTGTGAGGAACACGAGAGTCTGATTAGCTGGGTGGAATAGGAAGTGTAAGTGGGTAAGAACCTCTGGGGTAGAGGATGGGGAGCTTAAGGGCTAAAGTTTGTGTTACCATTATGGGGGGCGGGGGGTCCTGGTGGGTGAGAGCAGCTTCCCTAGCCAGTTTATCCACCATTTTATCAGCCAGGGAGATATACAGTCTTTCCTTTCGGTGTCCCCTGCGGAGACAATCGTAGTGAGTAGCAATGCGACTTCTAGGAGTTTCTGTGTATGGGTGGCATTGGTAATGGGTGTTCCTCTCTGTGTTAGGAATCTGGGTCTCCAGATTGGGGGTGCTGGAGTAGATAATGTCGTAGGCATACGTGGAGCCAGTATGGATGTTAACCTGTTTTCATCAGCCAGGATGAGGTCCCTTGCGAGGCCTGTCAGTTCTGCCTGTGGAGAGACGGAGGGCTTGCGGTGGGGGAGCGGGATGTCCTTGGATAATGGCATATGCAGCTGCATGTGTGTGCAGATATTGTTAGAACTGCCACACGAACCAGTGCACAGTCTGTGTGCAGAGGTGAACAAGACGCATGAGAGTGGATTTGTGGGAGACCCAGGATCTCAGAGCAGAGATGATGGGAGGCAGTGGCTGAAGAGGTGGTAGGTTCAAGGGAGCAGGGTTGAGTGAAGGAGAGAGCTCAGGGGTAAGGTTCGGATGCAAAAGAAAGATATGGAGGACCTGCAGCCCAGGGCGGGGGGGCAAGGAGAGGAAACCTCCTATGGCTTTGGAGACCCTTGATTAGCCATAAAGTAAGTTCATAAAACAGATCGCGTCGTGAAATTTTGTAAACTTCTGGAAGTTGGAATGAAGCGGTAGTCAAGGGTTGTAAGCACAGGGCCAAGCCTTTTGCAAGCATATCCGGTCGTTTCAACAAATAAGCTATGGGAGAATAGGAATCTTCTACTGCTTAACAACTGCTAGGACTTGCCTCTGAGTGGAATGAAGGAAAGAAAGAAGAGTCCAAGGAGACCAGACGTGACGGTGTAGGGCCTGGGACAGGGTGTTTAAGCTCATCTATGGAGCGCTGGTAGGACTGCAGAGAGAAGAGGTTCCTGAATGAGCCCTCTAGTGGCCTCATAGAGGGGGTGTGCTGTACATGAGACATTAGGGATCCAGGTATGGAAAGAAATGAAAGGCCCAGTAAAACTATGAGGTCTCCCTTTGTCTTGGGTAAGAGGTTTGTGAGTAGCTCCTGAATCCAAGAAGAGGGTGGAGAGACTCCTAGTGGGAAGAGACCTAGATAATGAACAGCGAGGGATGCAGACCTGGGAGGTTGAATGTCCTACAGAAGGGAATATTGACCACATAGTGCAGAAAGAAAGTGGGAGAAAGGTCTAGGGAAGATAGATCCTTTTGTAGGAATTGACCAAAGAAGTGGGGCCTGGGTAGGACCATCCTAGTAAGTTGTTAGAGTATTGGGGTCTTCTCAGGCGAAGGCATACAGAGGAGTGGAGGCAGGGTGTACAAAGAAAGTCTTTTAAGTCAAAAACTGAAAACCTGAAAGGAAAGGGGTGCTGGTGGGGATAGATGAAAGGGGGTTATAGGGGTTGGGGACTGTGGGGAAATAATTAGCCTCCTTAATTTTTCTAAGGTTTTGGACCATGCAGGAGGACCCATTAAGTTTTTTAACTCCCAAGATATCAGTGTTGTGTGAGAACAGGGAGTCCTGCCTGGAGGAGGCAATAAATGATGAGGTTTTAGGCCTCTCCAGGTATTTGGGGATAAGGAAGTATTGTTCTGTGTAGGAAGGGTCTTTAAGAGGGACAAGGACCAGGCAATGATAGCGGGCTATGGAAGGATCAGCTGTGACCTGTACCCTAAGTGAATAGAGGGTGGCATAAGATGAGAGGGGCTTCTAGGAGACAGTGGCCTGCTACCTGGGTCTGGTTCCATGTTAAAAGAAAGATGGAGGTCATTTCCAGGTGAGGTGTGTGAACAGAGGCTTTAAATTTGGCGAGAAGCTCTCATCATAGGAAGAATAGGGGATAACTTGCCACGGTTATGACATATGTTAGAGACAAGGACCCAAACTGACAGGACAGCGGGACTCTGCACACTCCCATGATTGTAAGACTCCAGAGTGGAATGTTATCTCCTAGCCATTCAGTTAGCAGAGAAAAGGAAGCCCCTCTGTTCAAGACAAAAGAGACTTATGTCCTGGACATTGTCCCTGTCACCCTGAGTTTAGAGGAGCCCGCAGATGCCCCAGTTTGAGCAACTGTTATAACCTAACATATGTGAAAGGAGCTGATAGGAAATCACCCTCAGAATGCAGTACAAGGACAGAGCCTTGTAGCTATAGTGGGTGCTCGGGCTTTACAGTGGGAGAACATTGAGGGAAAGCATCAGATCATGGGCGGCAAGATGGAGCCTTGAAGGAGAGAGTCCTCTCTAAAACTCCAGAGATCGAAGGGGTCAAGCTTCCTCTCTGTCATGTTAGATCATGGGCCCATCCCTTTAAGACTCCAGTCGCTCTAAGCTCAGATGCTATGACCTGAGCTTACACGTAAATAGCAGTAGAGGAATAAGTTCTTTATTTTTATTTGATATTTTGGGTGTTTTCCTGTTTATGTCTGTGTACTATGTGTGCCTGGTGCCTGTGGAGGTGAGAAGTCAAATTCCCTAAAGCTGGAGTCACAAACAGTTGTGAGCTAACATGTCGGTGCTAGGAATCAAATCTGGGTCCTTTGGAGTACACAACTAGTGCTGTTAACCTCAGAGTCATCTCACGTGCCTCTAGGGTCAAAGTTTTAACACAGGCTGACTTCAAAATCCTGATCCTTTTGCCTCTCTCTCCCAAGTGTTGGAATTCCAGACCTGGGCTACCGTAACTCCTGGCTCATTTGCATTTCTTTGTATAGGGAACAATTCATATGAAATAGAGGGGAAAACTTACACAGAAATAGTGTAAGCATGACTTAGTACATTTACTCAAGGGAGTGAAAGATCTGTACCCTGAAAACTAGAAAACACTGAGGGAGATGAAAAAGCCGCAAATGAGGAAGATATTTCATGCTTATGGACTTGAGTACAATGTATCTAAATGGTAACACAATTCCTATCAAAATTCCAATGACATTTTGCACAGAAACTGAAAACGGTGTTAACATGGGGGCAGAGAAAACTCCTCCCAAAGCCAAAACAAATGGCAGGTATCACATTTGTCTTTATTTTATGGACGTTTGGCCTGCATGTATGTCCGTACATCATCCGTGTACCTGGTACTCCCAGAAGCTGGAAGGGGCATCAGATTCCCTTACAGATGGCTGTGAACTGCCAAGTGGGTGCTGGGAATTGAACTCAGTGCTTCGGAAGATAGGCAGGCTCTCTTACTAATCGAGCCAGCCATCATTCCAACTCCAAAATTTCATGTGTCTTGATTTCAAAGTCCATTACAAAGCCCCTGTAGCCTTTGTGCGGCTGTGGTGCACTGATGAATGTGACAGGATACAGAGCACGGAAACAAAGCCACGGACCATGAGTAGATGCTGCCGTACTGTGCTTGTTACACTGCACACTACAGATCCTTAATGTTTTTTAGACAAGCCTACTGCAGGTTGTTTTGGAACTCACTGTGTAGCTGAGGATGGAGTAGAATTCATAACGGTCCTCCTGTCTCGGACCTCTGAGTGCCAGGATTACAAGTGTGAGCCATTATGCTTAAATGCTAGTATTTGTATGTGTAATGCACGCACACACCATGTGAGTACAACAAGCATGAAGGGGAGGAGCTCTGCTCCATCACTCTCTGTCGGGGTTGGGCATTTCTTGACCAGGGGTTACCTTGTTTGTCCTTTGTTGATCTACATACATTGGTCTTTATTCCAGTGTCGGCCTTTGTCTATTCCAGAAGGCTGGGGCCTTCTCTCTGGATTTTCACCAGCTAGGGTCTCTCACAGAAGCTGGAGCCTGAGTAATTCTCTCCACCCTGTCCACAGTGCTGGGGTTACAGGCACCCAGGCTTAAATTTACATGGGTGTTTGCATAGCAAGCTCTCTTCCCCACTGAGTCATCTCCCCATGCCCACCCACTGGTTTTTCTTTAAAAATGGAAATTTGGAGGCTGAGATGACTGGGCCAGTGAAGTCTCTCCCACACAAGCAAGAAGACCTGAATTTGGACCCCCAGCACCCATAAAAGCCAGGAACGGTGGCTCATATCTGTAACTCTAGTTCTTGGTCAATGGGGCTCCTTGGCTCATCAGGCTCAAGAAAGGGTGAGCTCCAGATAAAGGAAGAGACAGTCTTAAAAAATAGGTATGATCAGTAATAAAATGCCCAGGGCCTCCCTGTGGTTTCCACATAAGCACATGCATGGCCGCATATACCCACACACCCACAAGCACATATGTATAAACATATAAACAGCACACATATACAGGCAGTGTACCCACATACACACATGCTTGTGTGTATGAGTAAGCACACTCTTGTCGAATGTGGGTATTACTTGCAATATTTCAAACTCATTATTTCTAGTGTTGGGGTGATCTGTGACCTCCACAAACCACGCCCACACAAGATGTCAAACGATGTTGTGTGTGCTCTAACTCCTCCACTAACGGGCCGTTCTGTTCAGTCTCCTGGGAGCAATCTGAGACCACACTGTAGTAAGACCGATGAATAGCTCACAGTGGCCTGCTGGTGGTCAAGTGAAAGGAAGAGTCACACATTTCCCGAATTAAATCAGAAGCTAGATTTGATTTATTCTCAGTTGAAAACAGCCATACAGACTAAATGTTGGGGCTCTTTGAATACCAGTAGTTAACCAAGCTGTCCGTGCAAGAGGAAAGGTTCCTGAATAGGAGGCAGAAAATTTGCTTACAAGAAATCTGAGGCCAGCAGAGGTGGGCTCTCGAGGTTCAACATCCACTTCCAAAAGCGCAGGCACAAAGTGAATGGAGCAAGTTATTAACAAGACCTAGGGAGGGGGCTGGAGAGATGGCTCAGTGGTTAAGAGCACTGACTGCTCTTCCAGAGGTCCTGAGTTCAATTCCCAGCAACCACATGGTGGTTCACAACCATCTGAAATGGAATCTGGTGCCCTCTTCTGGTGTGTCTGAAGACAGCAACAGTGTGTTTATATACATTAAATAAACAAATCTTAAAAAGAAGAAGAAGAAGAAGAAGAAGAAGAAGAAGAAGAAGAAGAAGAAGAAGAAGAAGAAGAAGAAGAAGAAGAAGAAGAAGAAGAAGAAGAAGAAGAAGAAGAAGAAGAAGAAGAGGAAGAAGAAGAAGAAGAAGGACAGCGACCTAGGGACAATCGCTGTTGAAGTTAGCTGCAATACACTCATTTTCAACATAGCAATCAATAGCCTTATATTGCAAGATAATGTCTAGGGCTTTCATACCTGTATCTATGCTTGGTTTCAGAGTTCTAAAAGATCTGCTGAATGACACTAGGGACTAGGGTAGTTGAATATGCTTGGCCCAGGAAGTGGCATTATTAAGAGGTATGGCCTTGTTTGGAGGAAGTGTGTCACTGGGGGGATGGGCTTTGAGACCCTCCCAGCTGCCTAGAAGCCAGTCTTCTCCTGTTTGTCTTCAGAACAAGATGTAGAACTCTCAGCTCCTCCAGTGCCTACCTAGATGCTGCCATGCTCCCACCTTGACAATAATGGACTGAACCTCTGAACCTGTAAGCCCCAATGTTGTCCTTTTAAGAGTTGCTGTGGTCATGATGTCTCTTCATAGCAATGAAACCTTGAGCCAGGGACCACTACAACTGGGAGCTGCATTTAAGGCAACAATAATCATTCTTGAAAACATGCACAATGAATCTACTGTGTATTGAGAAAATAAAACAAGGCCTACATGACATTTGCTTTATAGCATGGTATTCTGAATCTGTTGAGCCCACTGTTGAGATCTAATGCTCAGAATTACTGCTCTTTTGACAATGCCTGGGGTCCCCTAAGACTACTAATAAAAATGTTTTCTTACTCTCACACATCCATTCTGCAGACCACAGGTCAGGAGCAATTGTGACTTTCAAATCACAATTAGTTTTGTAAGGTGCTATAGTTGTGGATTCCACTCTTGGAATAAGCCTGTTCTAGATTCGTGGAAGGTAGTGATATATCAGTAAGCATTTGGAAAAAGTTGATCCCATCTTTCATAGCTGACTTGAAGCAGAACCTAAGATGTGACTGAACAGCACAGATTAGACTTTCATAAAGGGCTGGAGAGATGCCTCAGCAGTCAGGAATGTTTGCTCCTCTTCCAGAAGAAGGAGTTCAGTTCCCAGCCCATGACCACCTATAACCCCAGCTGCAGGATCTCTCACCTCTCACCTCCATGGATCCCTGTATAACTGCAGGTTTTCCACCCACGCCCCAATTCCCAAAATAAAAACTCTGATACTTAATTATTTATGAATAAATGCCGGGGTCATAAGCTTGGGCTTGTTCCCCAACTAGCTCAGAACTTAATTAACCGTTTATTCTATGAGTGCCACATGGCTGGTTACCTCTCCTCAGCTTCCTGTGTCGGCCTCCTCAGACACCTAACTCTATCCCAGAGTTCCTCTCTCCCTGCTGGAACTCCCACCTCCTATTTCCTGCCTCAGCTCATTGGCCAATCGGCTTTTTATTGACAGATGATGCTTCCATACAGTGCACAAGAGATTCTCTCTACATTTCCCCGCCTTAGTTCAAAAAAAAGGGCCCTTTCTCTTTCAATAATAAACTATAAACAAAAATAGCAAGTATGAAAACTATCAGGTAAGGTTATGTTGAGGTCTGCTCCCCACCGCCAGCATAGCTGCAGCCATTTTGTTCCATGCCCGCCAGGTATCTCATATTGTTGCTGAAATGTGCCTGCCAGTCATCGACGCAGACAAAGAACTTGACTCAGAGCAAGGCCCTGCTGATCACGTATCCTGTTGTGATCTGTAAGTTCTGAGGTTTGTTAATCTTAAGAAATTCCATAAAGCTTTACATAGAACTCATCAAATTAAACGCCAATATGAACTGTTAATGTCTAAAACATCTTGTGTCAGAGCTGACTACTGGGCAACCCTTCCTGCAAAGCTGTGAGTTTTGTGGGTTTTTTCCTTTATAACAGAGAAAGATGTCCAATGCCATAGCTGAGCCTACAGTCTTTGTTTTTTCTTTTTTTTTTTTTTTTTTTTTTTTTTTTCAGAGCTGGGGACCGAACCAGGGCCTTGTGCTTTGGAGCCTACAGTCTTAATCAAACAGAATTAGGGTGTGCATTCGATAAACTATCTCTGTCTGACTGAGATCAATGTTTGTATGGTTTGTGGGTGACTCACGGACTCCAATAATTACATTCACAGTGTCCAGTCCATCTGTATTTGGCAAGCTTGGAGAAAGTACTCCATTGTCTATCTTGTGAGTTCAGAGTTCTGTACCTAAATTAATTCCTATTATAACTTGCATTACCAACCTAAAAAACATCTTAGACCTTAAAACATTTTCCTAAATCCTAAACAACTTTTGTTTAATGAGAGACTATAGCTAGCTAGTCAATCCAATCAGAGCCCTGAGAAGGAATAAATATTCCCTCAGTTTACAGGCAGTGCAGGCAAGCACTTGTGTAACTACAGAAGTGACAGGGAAAGCCGGCTGCCTGGACAGCCCCCCAAATTTCCCTGATTGACTGGAGCATCCATCTTCAGCCTTCTGGCCTAGAATATTGACAGACTTTTCTATGAAGCAGTAATTATGAAGGATGCCTTACTCCGTAGAATTAAATAATTGAGTAGATACTCACGGCAGGTCCGCTACCTGCCTCAATGCTTAAGGTTTCCAAAAGAAAGACACACACACACACAGCCTTTATATTTTAATATGCTTTAATTAGCATAATAGCTGGGCCACTGCCTAACGTCCTTGTGGTTAACCCACCTCCCGCCGATAATCCAGAGTTATCACTTACTAAATTCTGTACTCTCCCTTGGCTGCCCTGGACTTGGCTGGGCAGCCTTCTGGCCACACCCCCTGGGCTCGCGCATGGCAGCTATGGCGCCCTGTCCTCCACTCTTCTCAGTCGTGCGTGGGTCTCCACTCCTCCACACTCTCCCAGCGTGGTGAACCTCCTGCTCCCTCTTCTGTCTCACTCCCAAGGCCCAGATATTCTCAAGTCCTGCTTCTGTCTGCCCTGCCCAGCCATTGGCTGCCGGCATCTCTATTTACCAATCAGAATCAACTGAGGGCAGATTTCCAGTTTTGGCGGAGCATGATTAGCATTTGTAATATAAGCAGCTACACTACCCTGTCTTGACAAAGCTTCGCATCGACGGTCCTGCCCCGTTTGTCCAGTTTGGACAGCATACTGTCAACAGCTAAAGCAAGAGAAGTTTCTTGCCTAGTGACAAGCTTGCCACTTTTGAAGCAAGCTACATCTGGAGGCTCTTTCGATGCTCGTAGTCTTCTTTGAAGTAGGATAGGGTTGCTGCAAGGAACAGACCTGTCTCATTGTCAAGGAAGCCTTTTGTTAATAAAACATCCTTAAATGCCATTTTCTGTAGATCTCTGGGGTGTTTGCAGACCATCTGTCTACCCACAGTATATCTGAATACTATCTTACTATCTGTTAGCTACATACTGTTTGTTCAAGCTTAAAATCATCGAACTGTAATTAACTAGACTAGCATCTAACGTGACCATGAGTTTGACTAACACTTGCATTTTTTAATTATTCTAAAAAGGTTGCAATAGAAGCATTCCAGGACTTGAACTTCACATTACATTGGTACAATACCTTAAACAAGAGTTGAAACATATATACATAGAATGTTGTGGCAAAATATAATCCTAAATCTGTATCAATATATAAAGTATATGCCAGTGTAAAAACATATTTTATTGATGTTCTTTGGTCTAGAAGTACATCCAATAATCTACATTTTTATCCTATTACTTCTATGTCCCCATTTCTTCCCATCCCCTTCTCCTCCTCCCCTCCCCCAACACTAGATAGGAGAGAAGGAATAGCACAAAGAATGAAAAGAGGAAATCCCTGAGTCTAATCTCCAATGCTTGTTTCCTCCCCGACTGAGACCATTAACAACTTTCAAACAACCCCTTTAAATGATAACATCCATTACCCATTAAATGACCCTAACAGTCTGTCTTGCTGGACAATCTGGCTAGTCATCTAGAAATTATCTCTGATGTCGATTTTTGAGGAAAGAGCAGTGAAGCAGTCAGGTAGGATCAAGCAGGATGCTGGAATATATGTCTTAAGTGTTTCAGCACCTTCTCAGCATTCCCAAGGGTAAAAACCTTTTCAAGGTCATTTTAACTTCATTGGCGCCTGTAAACATATCAACGCTCACAGGTATTAATTAATATACATTTCTACAATAACGTATGTATGTTAAATCTTTTGATATTTGCTTGACCTGCAGGACTGTAAGATACAGCTGTAAAAAGTTTCACGCCGCGCCTAAAATACTTTTGTATTCTAATGGATACATAGGCTTGGGTATCATCAGCCTTAATTAGAAAAGGCAAGTCCAAGAGAGCCGCCATCTGCAATGAGTGCGCAATCTCAGAAGCATCTTTCTCAGAACTTAAGGCAAAATCCCATTGGAAGTCTGGATATGTATCGATAGTATAGCACATCAGCATGTCTACAAATCTTAATTCTCCAAACCCTACACACTGAGACATATAATCTATTGTCTGACATTCTAAGGTCTCATCAAACATAATTTGTACTCTTAATTCAATATATTGAATCTCTACGGGTTGCCATTCTAATTCTTCAAGCCTTTGTGGATTTTTCTCATCTGGAACTGCACTTTTTGCTGTTAACGTAGGATCTAGATTGGATTCTTCTGAAGGCTCTTTATTCTAATTTAAAGACTCCTCTAATCTCTTTGCTATGGCCTCCAAACTAGCATTTAATTTTTTAATCTTTTTCCCCCCTCTAAGTCTCTATTCCAATCTCTCTTAAAAAGGATATTTAAGAATGTAATAGTTGGGGTTGGGGATTTAGCTCAGTGGTAGAGTGCTTGCCTAGGAAGCGCAAGGCCCGGGGTTCGGTCCCCAGCTCCGGAAAAAAAGAACCAAAAAAAAAAAAAAAAAGAATGTAATAGTTGGGTTGGAGAGATGGCTCAGCGGTTAAGAGCACTGACTGCTCTTCCAGAGGTCCTGAGTTCAATTCCCAGCAACCACATGGTGGCTCACAACCATCTGTAATGGGATATGATGCCCTCTTCTGGTGTGTCTGAAGTTAGCAATAGTGTACCCACATACATGAAATAAATAAATATATATTTTAAAAAAAAGAATGTAATAGTTACTGAAAGAATGGTTATTTGTCGATAAGCAAAACAAACTCATTCGGGATCCAGATGCATTGTGTCGTGGTACCGCCCCCCCACTCCCACTCCCCATTTTTAACATAGAAAATGTTTTTCTTTTAATCTCCCTCTCTCCTTAAGGACTTAACTTTATCTTCGAACTAAATGTTTCTTCTTATGACTTTTTATACCCAGTTTTTTTTTCTCTTTTATTGTTTTCAAACTTAATACCTTACCAGTTCAGAAGTCTGGGGCTGTTCAGTCTGACTGAAGTTCCAGGAAAATGTTGCTTTTGCCCTTCTGTGTGTTTGTAAGCTCTAGGCCAGCATGTGTCTATGGAGGCTAGCTCCACCCCCTTGGCTTAGTCTAGCAGGCAGCCTGTGGTAGTTTGGATTTGCTTGGCTCAGCGGGAGGCACTATTTGGAGGTGTGGCCTTGTTGTAGAAAGTGTAGCACTGTGGGCGTGGGCTTTTAGATCCGCCTCCGGACCACGGGGGAATCAGTCTTCTCCAAGCAACCTTCAGATGAAGATGCTGATCTCCCAGCTCCTCCTGAACCAGGCCTGCCTGCATGCTGCCACTTCCTGCTTTGATAATGATAATAGACCGAACCTCTGAACCTGTAAGCCTGCCCCAATTAAATGTTGTTCTTCTAAGAGTTGCCTTGGTCATGTTGTCTGCTCACAGCAGTAAAACCCTAAGACGCTGCTCTCACCAGTTCTGTGCTGGACCTGCCATTTGCTTTTTGTGAGATCTGAGACTCAAACCTGGGAGCCGAGCCTATCAGCCCCAGCTCTGAGAAGTTTGAAAATGACTTGCTCTTAATATAAATGTAGAGTGAATTAACCCACTGCTTGGACTCATTTCCCTTATGCTAATCCCCAATAACTTCCCAAAGAAACCAAGATTTATTTAAGATATACCTTAAACTTCTAGGCTAATCTGGCTACCTCCCAGCTCCATCCCATGATTACTTGGATATTATTATTAATCTGGCTCTTCAGATCTTTCATCACTCCAATTCTTTGTCCTCCCCATGTATCTTACTCCCACCTCCCTCTCTTGGACACCCGCCCTATTTATTATCTATTCTGCCCAGCCATTGGGTTATCAGCATTTATTGACAAGGCAGAGAATAAATCGTAAGAACTATTTACACAAAGTTGATACCGGAGATTCTTGGTATAACCATTACCATGCCAAGTCTGGATTGAAACAAGGCACAAGGGCAGAGAACTCAGCTTGAGTGACCCCATGGTAAACTTTATACAGCTTGCAAAACATTAGGCCTGCCAGGCGTGCCTGAGGCTCCGAATCAACTCATAGGTGTTGTTGTAAAAATATAATAATAATAATAAGTAACGGTGTCTTTTATCCCACTGGGTGCCCCAAGATATCTGCTAGATATCTTGGCGGAAATACAGCCCAGCCACACACTTTCCTACACTCAAACCCTCACATAAAGGAACATACAACACAATAATCTTAGATCCAATTGGTAAGATATAATTGCCCACTTAAACATACAAAGCCCGATACTATCCATCCCTTGAGAACATTAATAACAACCTGTAAACACACAGAGCAGAATCTTAACATCACCTGCCATGGCTTCTCCCCTCTCTCCGTCTCTCCTCTCTCCCTCTCTCCCTTAGTCTTCCTTCAAACTTCTCTCCCACCCATCCTTCCTTCTCCTCCAATGACAGGCCTCCTTCTATCCTGTACCTGCCCCTCACCTGTACTTTACAAATTCAATGGAGAGGTGGTTCTGGTGAAGTCACCTGAGTTCTGAGTCCTTGACTAGGCAGCTGTCCTTGGGGCAGTGGAATTAGCATCAAAATACAGTAACTTCAGGGCAAACCACAACACATAGGCTCATAGGCCTCCACTAGCTCTTAAAGGAATGTAGCCTCCCGTCCAGTGAGAGACTTTCATCCATCTCTGGGAAGTGCTTGTTTCCCTGTCTGTCCCTCCGGTTCCATGGCTTTCTGAGTAGTTTTCTCAGGCCCTCTGCTTGGATGGACAGCATACCCCTCATTGGACATCGTCTGTAATTGGGGCTTCTCTACCCATGCCCCAGTTCCTGAAATAACAACTCTGAGATTTAATTATTTATGAATAAATGCCTAGGTCATAAGCTTGGGCTTGTTCCCCGACTACCTCATAACTTAATTAACCTGTTTATTCTACTCTGTTAGTGTTGGCTACCTCTTCTCAGCTTCCTGTGTCTGCCTCCTCAGAGTTTGGGGTGGATCTCTCTCCTCACCTAACTCTATCCCAGAGTTCCTCTCTCCCTACTGAAAGTCCCACCTCCTACTTCCTGCCTCAGCTCATTGGCCAATCGGCTTTTTATTGACAGGTGATGCTTCCATACAGTACACAAGAGATTCTCTCTACAAATCTGCACACATGTGGCATTCACTCACACAAATATACACATAGATAAAAATAAGTCTTTAAAATAAAAATGTGAGAGTTGTTTCTTATAGATAAACAGTGATTTCCTGAAGTAGGATCTACTACAGATGGAGATGCTCTCAACAGTGTTAGAATAGAATTCCAAGGGGCTAAAGGTAATCCAGTCTAGGGCTTCCTCAATGGCTTTTTGGTCTCACAACAAAGGCAGAAATAGGGGCTGTATGTCAGACTCAAAGTCTCCTGTACATGCAAAGGACAAACTAAAGGCAACACACAGAACAGGAAAAACATTCACAAGCAAACACATAAAGGACTTAAGATTAAAAATCCCTAAGGACTTCAAACATCTCAGTAAAGACAAATAACCTGGTTAAAAAGTAAGAAAAGAGCCAAAACAGGCATTTCCTGAGATACAAGTGGCCAAGAGGTGTCTGAAAAGGAGCTCAGGATCAAACACCCGGGCAATGCTAAGAAGCAGGATGACCTTACACCTGCTATTGCAGCAAACAAACAACAAATGCCACGTCAAGGGCTGACATGATGTGGAGAAGTGAGAATCCTTGTACACTAGGGTGAAAATATAAACCAGAACAGCCATCTAGAAATAACATGGAGGCTCCTGGACTGGCTGATGAGGTGGCGAGGTGGCGAGTAGGCCAGCAACTGGCTTCCAAACCTAACGACCCGAGTTCAACACAAAAGGAAAAGCCAATTTGCATGAGCTGTCTAGACACACACACCGACACACATATATATAAATAAATTATCCTAATTTTAAAAAAATAACATGGAAATTCCTCAAAAACTGAAAACAGAATTACTGTATGAGAGTACTAAAATGAAGAGATATCTGAATTTCCGAATTCACTGTAGCAATATCTACAACAGTCACGATATGGACTCGACCTGCCTAGTAAACAGGTAAAGGGAACAAGTCAGGCTGTCAGGCTGGTGCACACCTTTAATCACAGCGCTCAGGAGACAGGCAGGCAGAGCTCTGTGAGACCAGCCTGGTCTATAGACACACACACACACACACACACACACACACACACACACACACACACACAGCTATTAGTATTTAAAACAATAAAACTCTATTATTTATGACAACAAAGGTGAAATCTGAGATTAAGTGACCTAAGTGAAGGATGTCAAGAAACACAAAGTTTCAGTTACAGGGAAGGAAGTTCACTAGTCACATTGTTACTGTCAATTACTTAACAAATGGCTGAGAACGTTATCTTTATTTAAAATATTCCCCAGACGATATATTCTGATCCTATCCTTTCCCCCAACTTCGCCCAGGTCCTCCCCCTGCTTTGCCACTTACACAACTTCCAGTTCATTCTCTCTGTCCCTCAGGAAAACAAAAGAGAGGAGGAAAACAATTAAAAAAAGAAAAAAAGAAAAAAAGAAAAATCAAAAACAACCTTTTAAAAATTCACTAAGGAAAATGTAACAAAACAAAAAGCACACACACAAACCTTGGAGCCCGTTTTGTATTGGCCAAGTACTCCTGGGCATGGGCTCCACCCTGGAACGTGATGGATAACACGGTGATACTCCATTTCCCAAAAGGCATCAATTGCAAGTAGCATCTTATTTAGGGGTGGAGCTGTGTCCACCTGCCCTCTGAGAAGACATTTTAAGCCTATCCCGTGGGCTGGCGAGAGACAGCTCAACAGCTAAGAACACTTGCTGCTCCTGAAGAATAACAGCATTTGGTTCCCAGCATCCATATTGGACAGCTCACAACCATCTCTAACTCCAGCTTCAGGGACCTGACATGTTTTTCTGACCTCCTCAGGCACTGTGTTTCAGGACAGCCAAGGCTACACAAAGAAACAAAACAGAACAAAACAAAAAACAACAACAAAAAGATATTTAATAATCATAAATAGGTAATAACAGAAAAGGTTGGGGATCAAGTAATTAAGGAACAATTTATTCCAAGGACACTTGCTAACAAGTGACTTTTGAACACCAGAGACAAAGTAGTGTTCAGGGATTCGACACCTAGACAAATTAAATCAATTAACTTTTTAATGAAAGCTTGGAATTAAATCAACAGGAGAACAGTGTTTAGAGAAATTGACTAAATGAGTTACACTGCAAACAGGGAAAGCATAATTTAATTGGCTAACTGCCCCCCGCCCAATAAAGAGTTGAAATAACTTTACACTTTAATATTATCTGAAGTAAATTTCTACATGGCAAGCTCAACTGTCACCCTTTATCAGTCAACGAAATTTTAACTTGACTTTTCTCTAGATAATACACAGTGAGAACTTATCACTGGTGAGACACTGGTCAGGAACTAGGGAAAGAAGGGGGACAAAAAGAATAGAGGGGAGGGGAAGGTCCCTCTCCTGGACACCAATTTATGGGTGGAAAAAAATGTAAACCCATCAAGAAATGAGATGAAACTGAAACTGTGGTCCTTCAAGTAGGAGGTCCCCTCCGTAAGCCTTGGGCAGTTCAATACTTGGTCCCCGGTAAGGGACTGTTCAGGGATGATTAGGAGGTACAGCCCTTGTGGAAGTGTGTCACAGGGAGCAAGCTTTTTGGTTTCAAGCCTTGTGCCTTGTGTGTGGTTTGAGATATGGGCTATCAGCTCCGACTCCATCATCATGGATGAACTCTGACCCTCTGGAACCGTAAGCCCCAAATAAGCTTTCCTTCTATAAAGGTTGCCTTGGTCAGCGATAGAAAAGTAACTCCCATGAAACTCAGAAATATTTGTAATTTTTTGCCTCTTGTTTTGGAGACGGGGTTTCTTTGTGGAGCCCTGGCTGTCCAAGGACTAAAGGCATGTACCACCACCTCCCAGCTAAATACGTACATGTTTATATCTCAGAATAAACAGATACACACTAGAGGTTACTTTAAATAGGCAAGCATGTCTAACCAGGGGCTCGCAGGTGGTTGAGAACACTTGCTGCTCTTCTAGAAGACATTCAGTTCCCAGTCAGGCTGAACCTGTAACTCCAGCTCCAGAGATGCAACAACATCCTCTTCTGCCCTGTCAGACATTGTTATGCACATGTTGGGTGTGCATGCACTTTAATGCACACATATGTGTACGTACACACACACACACGATAATCTTTTTTTGAAAGAGCCATTTTTTTTAATTTTTTATTTATATGAGTATACTGTAGCTGTTTTTAGACACCAGAAGAGGGCATCAGATCCCATTGCAGATGGTCGTGAGCCACCATGTGGTTGCTGGGAATTGAACACAGGACCTCTGGAAGAGCAGCCGGTGCTCTTAACCTCTGAGCCATCTCTCCAGCCCCGAAAGAGCCATTTTTTAAAAAGTCATTAAGCCACGGTGGCTCATTTCCCCAGACAGCTGTGAGAGGATGAAAAGGTACTAACGCGTGTGAAGAGGGTTAATCACCACACTGGAATACCAAGCTATGAGGAATGATGAGTTGATTCTGCAAAAACTGGCTGAAATACTTTACAAACTTCACTAAGACAAAAAGCTACACCACACTATTTAATCTACTCACTTTCAATATTAAGGTTTATTTTTTTTCCAGGATGAAGTAACAGTTTAAATAATTACCAGAATTACGTATAAATGAACATTCATTCAGACAAAACATCACTGTTCACAAGTAGCTAAGAAATATTTTGCAATTTATATAATAAATATATCTGTGTTTAGGTTAACAGGCACCATCTTGATAACAGCAAAGTTTTTTTAAAACCAATAAATAAACATTCAAGAAAACAAGGTGTTTATATTTGAAATATGATACAGCCTTAAATGCTTTTCTTCATATAGCACCCAAATTTCCAAACTGTCTAGAAAGTTTCTGAAAATATAACTCCTACCTTAAATCATTAAAATAGCGCCCAAGAAAAAGGTTAATTAAAGACAGAATTTATAATCTATATTCGTAATTCTCCATTCAATAAAATATCAATTACCAACGTATTAAAAGCCAATGGACTGTATATATGCATGTTAATGGTGAAAGCCTGTAATACATACATTTAGAAGTCACTCTCCTGACAGGACTTAAGACACTGCCTCGCTGGTGCAGACCTGAAAACCACCAAGCATGTCTGTTGCTCTGGCTGTGTCTCCCACCACACTCCTATCCCCCACCCTTCCTCTGTAAATATCCATCCAGTTGCCAGGGCTTTTGGGGTAGTTTTGCTTGTTTGTTTTTGTAAATACACTTAGTAAATCCCAACACAGAACACTGATAATAATCCTTGGTAAACAGGAAATCCCAGCAGAGTCTAAGCCCGCAGCTTGGCTCCCTAAGTGTGGCAACAGACTAGAAAACAGAGAGAAGCAACAGTGGCTCTCGTTCACACAGTCTGAGAGTCCACGACTGTCTGAGCATCTGCTGACGTCATCCTGAAGAAAGTGGCGACAGATTCTGAAGACAAATATCAGAGAATAAGTCTTTGATTGATAATTTTTCTATTTATTTCTGCCAAGGCAACTGAAAACACGAAAGCCTTCTCATCAGAGAGGTTAGCATAGATGTCAATTTCCTTCTCCTGTTTTTCTGTGGAAAGAAAAGGGCAAAGGTTAATACAAAGGCAGCCGGCGCAGTAGCTGAAAAACAGTTTGGAGGCTTTCGGGTATTTACACGACAAGCATATATAATCTATAATATATAATCTATAATCCGCTAAACTGGAACTTAAAAATGACACAAGTGAGGACTGAAATGAAAACTAAGTAGAAACTATAATTCTATTCATTTTCATATTACACAATTTCTGCAAAAATCTCCTATTTTTCTTTCCATTCACTGTATAAGCTGTCTTGGTCAAAATTAAGTTTTCATCCTAGAAAACATTCCCTCCGAATAGCATCAATAATCTTCTGAATATATTAACAGCCTCCTTCCCCTCGGCCTCACCACAGAAGCAAGAACCAACTTGTTAATCGCTATTTTTTTCTACCCATTAACAAATGCAAAGCATGTTCAAAGCAGAAAATTTAAAAATTAAGCAAAAGAAATCTCCCCTATAGTCATAAAACATCATATCTGTGTATATGTCCCAATTTTTTTCATATTTTACAATAACTATTTTTGTTTTAATAGTTTGCTATCTGAATAAAAAATATATATAAAATTTGGCCAATTCATTTTGGCAAAAACTTTGTTTTAAAAAAGTGTGTCCCTATACGCATGTTTCTCAATTTCCAACTGCTTCCCCTCTGTTACTCCCTCCTGCTCTTACACAGACAAATCTGCACTAATGTGGCGCTCTTGGATGACGCGCCTTTGAGTTTTCTGCATCATGTTCTACTCTAGAAGATTAGCAGTTTTCTGCTTTACATGTCACTTTTCCACCTCAGTGTTTATCCCTTCGTCTTTTTATATTTAAATCACAATTTTTGTAACATCAATTTTCACTGTCTACATTGTGACTGTGTGATTTCACTTTTCCTGAAGTACCATTGTTTTCTCTGAAGAATTCTACTTATCTCTGTGTGTGTGCACGTGGGTGTGCACTTGGGACACTGCGCACAGGAAGAGGTCAAGGATGACTTGTAAGAGTGTTCTCTCCTTCCTTCCATGTGGGTTTCAAAGACCCAACACAGTTGGGTGGCCAGTTACCGACTGGGCTTTGCTGGCCTCCGGTGGTCCTTTTATTGGCTTAGTGGTCATTTCTGATTCAACTCACACCCTCTTCTAGTCACACAAATATCTCAGGATGTTCATACAGAACTTAATCTTCATGAAAAGATCTCTTCACACCTCCCAACTGCCACATCTGAAATGGCCGCTCTCCAGGCTTACTGGGCAATTATCATGCTGTGATCCTTCTTCAAAGGTAGATTCTCTCCATCTCTCCTTTGGCTGTTCTGTCCTAGATCCCGGTATTGTCTTGGCTCTCTTCTTCATTGTAGTACATGCAACCTCCAGTAGCTCCCTGAGAAAGGGCTGTGGGTATCATACTTTTTGAAACCCTGAATAGCAGAAAATATCTTTCACAGTAAGTTGCAGTGTGGTTGAAAAGCTTTGAAATTTCCCCTTAGAATTATTAATAAAATAAATTGTCTTCTGATTATTGGTATCATTGCTGTGAAAATCCAAATCTCTTTGTTGTTTTTTAAATTACTGCTAAACTTATATGCCATGAAATAATGTGCAAATCCTTTGGAATCTGAATGTGTTCTGACAGGTGCATATTTTTCATGCAACCCAATCGTGAGACGTGTGTTAGTCTGACTGAAAACTACCTCCTAGTCTTGACATTTGAGCACTGGTTCCCAGTTGGTTTGGGGAGGTTTAGGGAGGTCTTGTGGAGCAAGTATGACACTGAAGGTGGGCTCTGAGATTTAAAGGTCTTGCCTACTTCCTTTGTGCTCGCTGCCTCAAGCCTGCAGGTAAGGATGTAAGATTTCTGCATCCTGTGCCTGCCACACTTCTCCACCATGATGGACTCTTACCATTCTGTAAGCATAAGACCAAACAAGCTCTTCTCTGTGGCATTTTAGTCATGGAGTTTTTTGGTTTTGTTTTCTTTATGTATATGAATACAATGTCTTCAGACACAGCAGAAGAGGGCATCGGACCTCATTACAGATGGTTCTGAGCCACCATGTGGTTGCTGGGAATTGAACTCCGGACCTCTGGAAGGGCAGTCAGTGCTCTTAACCGCTGAGCCATCTCTCTGGCCCTAGTCATGGAGTTTTATCAAGGCAACAGAAAAGTAACTAACACACTACAGGAGCTTTCCCTCCTGCCACAAAATTCCTTGTGTTCTTTTTCCAGTCACTCCTCCCTACTCACACTGCCATGCTTTGTAACACAGTAGGTTTAGGGGCTTCTTTTCTTCTGTGTGCTGTTCACATAGAAGCAGCGCCCCTTGATGGCAGTACTCCATGGCACTCATTCAGACACTCTTGTGTCTATAACAGAGTGAGGAAGGGCCCTGGTCTCACCTTAACCTCCCACTGGATTGGGAAGTTCATAGGCCGTTTTATTTTTATTGTCTTTCAGGTTTGGAAAGATTTCTGGAATTCATCAACAGTTCCCTTGTCTTCCATCTTCTACATTTCTTTCTGAAACTATTTACAGACGTTAGACTTTCACACTGGTCCTTGAAGTTTCTTATCTTTGCCAGCTCTTCCTGGATTCTTCAGTTTTCTCTTTAACCCTATTAAAGTGTCCATGTTGTGACTCATGTATGCTGTGGAGTTTTCCAATATTTTATATAGTCAGTATTTGGAACTATTTTCTAGGTGTGAAAGTTCGTCTTCTCGCACACACTGCCTTTCACGTGTCACCGCGCTCCTTCTTTCCTGGACGGCATCTTTTTCTTATTAAGGATGTTAACATTTTGTTTCCTTTCCTTGAAGGAAAAAAACAACAACCTTTTTCTTTTTCAATTATCTTTTCTCCTTTTGATTTTTTCTTTATCTTTTCTACCAGATGCTTTCTTCCAGAGATCTTGGTAATTTCTGGTCATCTGTTCATATTTAAACATATAACAAAGCTGATATGTAAATATATGAAACCTGACTGTAGGTATGAAGAAAGATGGTCTACTAGGCGCTTCTCGAGAACTCCTAAGTCTTAGCGTGTTCGTTCCGTCCTGGGCTTTTCCAGTTCCCTAAGGAAGACAGCTTCTGACCTCTCACCTCAGGGCTCAGGACTCACCTGAGGGCCCAGGACTCGCATGCGTCCCTACAGACATTTATTTCTAGGTACCCTGAGCTTTCTCACAATGGCTTTGCTCTCATCTTGGTCTCCAGGCCAAGACTGCTTTGTCAGTTCCTTTTCAAAGCATCAGCTTGGCAAGTAGAGGATTTCCTTTTCCATTTTCTAATCTTCTATTCTTTTTTTTTAAATAAAGTAATAAAGCCAGATTATTTTTATACAGTATCAGGCTTTGCTCAGTTCATTGTGTTAAAATCAAATCTTAATTTAATATTAAGCTTACTTCAAGGTTGTCAAGCTCCGAAAAAGCAAGGAACAGAATAAGACAGAATAAATTAGACGAAAGAGCTGCTTTGCACCACAGAGCATTACCCAGCCAGTCTTTTGTAAACTGCATGGAAATTCCTAGAAAACAGTGAACTGTATCAGGCGGGGACCAGCCTCGGCCTCCTGCTTGTGAAGTCTCACTATCATACTGTGTTATCTACTCGCTTACAGAGGCTTTCCAGAGGTCAGCAATTGAGACAGAGTTCACTTTGGGCTAAGTCCTCATGTACACAAGATGTGATGGATATGCCTGAAACGCTAGCTCCTGAGAGGCTAACACAGGAAGATCCTGAGCAAGAGGACTTAGTTAGAGAACCTTGGTTAAATACCAAGATGCCATTTTTTTAAAAATGGAAAAAAAAAATTCAGATTAAAACATATGTAACGCTTCTTCTTCTTCCCAAATGGCGGATGACGCCGGTGCAGCGGGAGGGCCCGGAGGACCCGGGGGCCCAGGATTAGGAGGCCGCAGAGGATTCGGCAGCTGCCTTAGGGGCTGCGGTCGTGGCCGAGGTCGTGGCCGTGGTCGAGGCCGTGGTCGAGGCCGCGGCTTGTGGAGGTAAAGCTGAAGACAAGGAGTGGATCCCCGTCACCAAGCTGGGCCGCCTGGTTAAGGACATGAAGATCAAGTCCTTGGAGGAGATCTACCTGTTCTCCCCGCCCATTAAGGAGTCTGAGATTATTGACTTTTTCCTGGGTGCATCTCTAAAGGATGAGGTTCTGAAAACCACGCCAGTGCAGAAGCAGACTCGGGCTGGCCAGCCGACCGGGTTCAGGGTTTTTGTTGCTATTGGGGACTACAATGGCCAGATTGGTCTTGGTGTTAAGTGCTCCAAGGAGGTAGCCACTGCCATCCGAGGGGCCATCATCCTGGCCAAGCTTTCAATCGTCCCAGTCCGGAGAGGCTACTGAGGGAACAAGACTGGCAAGCCCCACACTGTGCCATGCAAGGTGACAGGCCACTGCGGCTCTGTGCTGGTGCATCTCATCCCCGCCCCCAGAGGCACTGGCATTGTCTCTGCTCCTGTGCCCAAGAAGCTACTGACGATGGCCGGTATAGATGACTGCTACACTTCAGCCAGGGGCTGCACTGCCACCCTGGGCAACTTTGCCAAGACCACGTTTGATGCCATCTCCAAGACCCATAGATACCTGACCCCTGACCTCTGGAAAGAGACTGTTCAAGTCTCCTTAACAGGAATTCACTGACCATCTGTGAAAACCCACACCAGAGTCTCTGTTCAGAGGACCCAGGCTCCAGCTGTGGCTACCACATAAGGGTTTTTATACAAGAAAAATAAATGAATTAAGTCTGTTAAAAAAAAAATATATGTAACATTTCCTGAAATTTGTATCAAAAGAAAAAATGAATAATTTGGCTTTTGGGGATGTAGTTCTTTGGAGTACTTGCCTAGCATGCATAAGGTTCAAGCTCCTGAACCAAGAGCTGGGACTCAGTGGCTTTCCTAGGAAACAGAGGTCTAACGGTCTCAGTCTCCCAAGTGCTGGGATCAAAGGCACAGCACTACTGTCAGCCAAAAATATCCTTACATAGAAAGTATCTGAAAAATATTCACTGACAAATAAACGCTTCCTATATGCGCCCAAGAACACAGTCTTTCTTTCCCAACTGTCAGCATCCATTTCTTTAATCTCTACTCAAAAAGCAGCCCTTCCATTTTTTTCAGCCATATTGCCTTTATTTCAATTGAAAACAATGTTCTATTTTCTGACTAAATAGAACTTTTTGTTTCTTCTTTGTGGACTTTTCTTGCCCAGTTTCTGTTCCAAAACAGCCCTTCAAATAAGTTCTGATGACCTCATTGTTAACTAAGTGTATTTAAATTAAGTGAATGGCTCAAAGCAGCTGCAAGAGTAGAACAGAAAGAAAAAGATAAGATTACTCAGAGTTGAGAAATACCTAAGAGAAGCCTTTATGGGGTTGGGGATTTAGCTCAGTGGTACAGCGCTTGCCTAGGAAGCGCAAGGCCCTGGGTTCGGTCCCCAGCTCCGAAAAAAAAGAACCAAAAAAAAAAAAAGAGAAGCCTTTATACAACAGTCCATTCTGATACAAACTTTATCTCTTTAATCACACAGTACCAAGACACTTTTCATTTTGGTAAAAATCAGAGAAATCATGAATAATTCTATGTCTCAAATAACATTTGTATTTTGATACAAAATACTTGTATACCTAAAATTAAGTATCTGAAGAAATGCAAAATGTAACTAACAAATAACAATTATAAATATATTTAATTGAAAATGAAATTGTATTGGTTGAGAGTTCTAAATAAAAAAAAGCAGCTACCCAGTTCCCATTAATTATTGGCTTCAAAGTATCAATTTGGGAGCTCGGAATATCATTCTTACTCTTTGTATGTTACATTTTTCCATGATAAAACTTTTTTAAAGATGCATCAATAACAGGAGAGGAGCTGTAGTTCTAGAGAAGTCTAGAAATAAGTTGTGAGTGGAAACTGCTTCTTAAAAGAAAGAGACCTGGAAGGAGAGACAGAGGGGACCAGGAACACACTAACCATGCAGAAGCAAGCTGGGGAGGAGGCACTCAAACCTCACAAAAGGCAATTAAAAACGCACGCCAACATCACTTTAAAAAAGAAAAACATATTTCAAATCCATAGTTAAACAGTTTAAACTAACTGCTTAGACCTGCTTTAAAACAACCAAAAACAAAACAGAAACAAAGTACAATAATTTTTACTGGCATCTGGAAGATCTGTGAACGTTTTGCCACTGGTTTATAACAATATGGACTTTTATCTAACGTAATCCTTTAGGTTTCTAATAAGAATTTGTGTTTTGCTTTGTTTTCATTTTAAAGCTAACAATGTACTGGCTGCAAGTGTGGGGTCAGTGGACCTGTGTACTGGGCTCAAAATGCAGTACTGCAATGAAAAAAAGAAAATGTTTTTAAACCAAAATATGAATTGTGATTTTTTTTTTTTAAGCTCAAAGCTCCCACTATATCACTACTATTATCTAATTATTCCCTTTTATCGGCTTGGTATTTGGGAAGCGCTGGGGTTTAACCATACCTCTCTCTTCCTCGTGTTTTTTGGCGGATGAACTTTTAGGTCTTCCTCTTCCTCGTCTGATATGATCTGAATGGCTGTTACTTCGAGATCTCTTTCTGTTTTCTAAATCTTTATTTACTGTAGAATTTATCTTTTCTCGCCTGACTCTCTCTGTTCGCCTCCTCTTGGCCTCATGCTTGTTTTCTGTATGGATAAATAAAAGTGATTTATTTCAGGGCATCACAACAACGATTTGCCAAGTACCTTCCTTTCCCTTCCTGGCATATTTTCTAAGTCTGTAAACTCTAGCTCCAGTTCCCCCATGCTCACATAGAGCAACCAATAGAAATCAGATGTATGAAGTTAGGGAAGGTCTTTTAAGAGATAGCAAATGTCTTCACCCCGCAGCTTTAATTCCAGGCCCTGCTCTACAACAACCTTTCTGTTTTTTCCATCACATTTCCAAGTTTAACACAGAGACACATAAGGGGGTGGGGTGGATCCATTGCTTTCTGCCCTTACCTCAATTACAGAGTGAATAAGTATGTCAAATGGTTAGAAGTAAAACTGGCCTGAGGCGTAGCAAAGGTTACAATAAAACCAACCACAGAGCACGCATACAACATACTCTTAAAACATAGAAAGTAAGGAATTCCCACCTAACCCACGGAGAAGGGTGATCCTTGATATAACAGAATCTTGTTCCATGAATGGAGTGGACAATCCAGGAACTCACTAATATAGTGACTTTATTACTGCAAGAGGCCACTTCCCCTATGCCCAACAAATCAAAATGTTAAATTAAAATAATGTTTTTACTTCAGCATACATCTAACTTCAAGAAACAGAAACTTAACTTCCAAAATAACTAAAACCACAATGATAACGGTAAAGATGGAGACTTAAGGACAGGTGTGAGTGGGGACTTGCACAGTGGCACCTGCCCTCAGGAAGGAAAGGCAGATGGAGCTCTGTGAGTTTAGACCGCCCTGGTCTACACTCAGAACAGATAGCACTACATAAAGAAACCCTGTCTCAAAGAACGGGGCAGGCATAAATCACTATTAACTTCCTCTACATGTCATTGTAGAAAGTTTATTCTGGGCCTAAGACTCAAGGATACTGGATTACACAAGAATATTCAATTATTCCAGACCACAAAAAGTCACCAAATATAATTGAGGACTTATTGAAAGATGTAGGATTTAATTTGAAGCAGGTTCTAATGACCATAATAGGACAATCTAAATACCATTAAGAGTACAACTGTAGGGGGCTGGGGACTTAGCCCAGTGGTAGAGCGCTTACCTAGGAAGCGCAAGGCCCTGGGTTCGGTCCCCAGCTCCGAAAAAAAAAAAAAAAAGAGTACAACTGTAGCAAAATAAAACATATCAAATATCCTAAAACCTCCAGTATATCACATTAAAAGCTCAAATACTTGTACTGTATGTAACTATGTAAGTCACTGTGTGTAAGCATCTGGTGCTTTTCTATGTCCTCCCCAGCTCCTGAAGAGTGGCATGAAGAGGATTTATTTGTCACAAGGTCTATGGCCTTGTCTTACGGTTGCTCCCATTTAGCTTGTAACTCAGTTATCCTGCTTATACTAATCTACATTCTGCCACACGGCTGGTTACCTCTCCTCAGATTCATACACCCGACCTCCTCTGCATCTGGGGGGCAAATCTCCCACACCCGACTGTTTCCTAGAATCCCACCTGCTCCTTCCTGCCTTCGCTAATAGGCCACATCAGTGGGTGTTTCAGTTATTAGACCTACTAAATAAGCACTAGAACCAGAGTGTCACCAAACTTCAACAACTGCCAACATTGCTAAACGACCGACCGACAGACAGACAGACAGAGTACCAATTATAGTCAGGTAAAAGTAAAACTAAAGAATTCAGTCTTGTGGACTTTGGTTGTTTATCTTTAGTACAAGCTCCTGATCTTGCTGTCTTCGTAACACCTAGCTTAGAAGTGGACCACGGGCCCGTTCTCCTTCTAAAGGCTCCCACTCACCACTCACACCTCTCCACAGCCCGTGCTCTCATAGGTCTGCAGCTGAGCTCAACGCACTCAACCTTCTCTGTAAGTTTAGCCTTTTTAGGGAAAACAGGCTTAGTCTGGCCACTGTCACCACACAGTCTCCTGCCATACCCTACTTCCATGCCCACCCCACCCCCCCAGAGTCCTTGTCCCTGCTGCACTGTGTCACTTTGTAGGGCTGGTGTGCCACATTTCCTGCAGAAGCCTGGCCGGTCTGAAGAATGGAGAGGGGTCACCAGGTTTGCAGGAACAATGACAGAGCCCAAGGCCAGTCACATCATTTTTAAAGCCAACTTTCAACTTAGGAACACAGATCACAGGAGGGAAGGGGATGGGCAAGGAGGTTTATGGGGGAGAAACTGGGAAGGGGGATATTATTTGAAATGTAAATAAATAAAATAACCAATAAAAAAATAAATAAAAATCAGATCGCTCAGGGAATATGTTAGCCTATGTCCCTAGGGTCCAAGCACAATATAAAGGCTTTCTGGTAATTATCCCAGCAACAGGAAGCAGAGTAGGAGGGCGGGGAAACAGAACAGAAACATGAGCTGATACAGTGCTCTGTATGAAAACAGCCCCTACAGACTTATGGGAGAGGCATTATTGGAAAATAAGTGTGGCCTTGGTGGAGGAAGAGTGCCACTGGGGGTGGGCTTTAAGGTGTCAAAAGCTCTCTTCCTGCTGCTTGCTGATCAAGAATGTAGAATTCTCAGCTCTGCAGTACCATGGCTGTCTGGCAGGATGATAATGGATTAAACCTCTGAACTATAAGCCAGCCCCAACTAAGTGTTTTTCTTATTAAGAATTGCAGTTGTCATGGTGTCTCTTCACAGCAACTGAAACCCTAAGACAGTTGTTGAACATTCAATACTAAAAAGTTATCATTAGTGTTCTATAGCAGTATGGTGTTTTAAAGGTTTTTCTTTTAGGGATTTGATGTCAGTAAAGCACTTGTCACATAAGCACTTGTCTCTCACATTTGATCCTCAGCAGCATATAAAATATGGGCATGGTGACATCTGCTTATAATTCCAACACTGGGAAAGCGGCCACAGGCTGATCCTTAAGGCTTGCTAACCAGGTACCCTACTGCAATCAGAAAGCCGCAGGTCCTATTTAAATTATTCTGCCTCATAAAATAAAATCATTAATTGTAGATCCTGTGCCCTATAGCTAGCTGCCCTGTTCTTGACTCCCTGCCCCAGGTGAAGTTACACACCCCAGACAAAGAACGGAGAAGCACCTATTGTGACAGCAGTCAGACCTGCTTCCCCGTCCTTTGCCACATAGGCTGCACCAAGGCAGGCTCAGCCCTATTGATGCAGAACTTCCTACAACCCCCTGGCGGTGCCTAGCTCCAGGCTCCCCTTTGAACCTGAGGGGCTACTAGAATTTACCTGAAGGATGAGTCACAGAGGCTCCTTTTTACGAATCTGCCTGCACTGACACAGTTCCCAAAGACCTAGACAATGGCTCCTGAGCTTGACCTCTGGCCTCTGGGAGCATTTGTATGCACACGCAAATGCCCACACACTGATACACATACATACACATAAACTTTTTAAATCTTTTTTTAAGAGAAAAAAGAAAGAAAAACACAAATCAAAACTATACAAAGGGGCTGGAGAGATGGCTCAGAGGTTAAGAGCACTGCCTGCTCTTCCAGAGGTCCTGAGTTCAATTCCCAGCAACCACATAGTGGCTCACAACCATCTGTAATGGGATCTGACGCCCTCTTCTGGTGTGTCTGAGGGCAGCTACAGTGTACTCATATATAAAATAAATAAATCTTTAAAAAAAAAACTATACAAAGACACCATCATCAGGATATTACATAAAAACAAAACAGAAAAGTGTTAGAGATGTAAAATAGTCCAGTTCCTGTGTTATAATAATTTCTAAAAAGAATTACCAAATTATTGAGCAATTTATGCGTGCCCACACACATGTTCTCTCTTAGGGACACACACACACACACACACACACACACACACACACACTCACTCTGTGGATAACCTTAACCATGTGGTTCTTAGAGACTGTGAGCTGCAGACTAGAGAAGCCCTGGTTAAACAGATTAACAGGCCTTCTGGTGGCGGTTTGGAAGATCCAAATGATAGCTCGGCTTTTTGTTTTCAGAGGAAAGCAAGGACTCTCTACTGGGAACTGGTTACAATCCATATTTGTTAAATTGTAGCAAAGAATCTGGCTACATTCTATACCTATATTGAGTTGCTGCGCAAGAATGAATTCACAGTAATGAATTAATTTGTTTCTCAAGGAAATTGCAAGCAGGGTAGCATTCAGGCGGTGGAAGTTTCTGGTAACAGGAGAAAGAACAAATGAAGCAGAACGATGTAAACTATGCAGGTTCCTGAGGAAAGAAATGTGACCTTACAGTTGTAGACAAGGCTTGTGCAAACAAAGCATCCTTACTTGCTACAGAGATTATTGTCACTAGAAAGAGACGTCATACCCTGCAATGGATCAGGAAAAGAGCCAGAGGGCAAGCCCTCACCTCCTGAAGGCCCCATCTTGTGAAAACCCGAATACACCTGAATAGGCAAAGACTGACTTGAGGATGCTGCTGAAGAGATTTGCCCAGGGAAATACTTGAATTTCACAGAGGTAGGTAACGACCCTAGGGGAAAGGGAGTCTGGCTACAACTTAAATTGGCAGTGCAGCTCAGCACTGCCATCCATGTGGTACTAGTTTTGCAGGAACGAAAAAATGCAAAAAAGGAAGTGTTTGTTCCAGAAAGTCACCAAGGCCGGGCAGAGTAGCAGGATGCCCAGGATGCCCAGGATTTTGTTGTTGTTGATGTTGTTTTGTTTTGTTTTTTTATTTTACAGAGATTCAATTAAGGCTCTCTTCAGTCTTTAATAAATAATTTGGCGTCTGACCAGTGCTGGAACTGTTAAACACTATGAAGACGTCTGAGGTTAGGATAGATGCATTTTTCCATGACGTGGCCATGAGCATAAAGGTACCAAGGGCAGAATGTTGTATCTTGAATGAGAAGTGTTTCCTGTAAGTTCATGGGTTCGAATGCTGGGCTCTAAATGCTGTTCTGGCTTACTTAGGGATTACTGTGGGCATGCTTTAAAGCTCCCCAGCCTAGCTCCATTCCCATCTACTGTTTCTTGACCTCGCACTCCTATTTACCATGCCTTCCTTCCCCTGATGGACTGACTGTACCCCTTAAACTAAGCCACGACAAAAGCTCATCCCTTAATGCTTCTTGTCAAATATATTGTTACAGCAACAAGAAAAGTAACTAATACAGTGCCAGGAAATGAAGAAAACACGAATGACCCTGCCACACACCCATAGGAAAACAGTTATTTGGTTTTTGGTGTGTGTTTGGGAGGAGGGGTTGTGTTTGTGTTTGTTGTTTGTTTGTTTGTTTGTTTGAAGACAAGGCTATTATGTAGCTCTAGCTGTCCTGGAACTCAAAGAAACCCACTTGCCTCTGCCTCTCCAGTACAGGGATTAAAAGCATCACCACACAGGGCTTGACAGAGACGTTCACAAGTTACTATACCTTAAGACTCCCTTGTAAGGAAAGTGATCAGGAAAACTAGCTCTGACTAATAATGCGTTTAGTGGGACTGGTAAGGTTTCCAGAAAGGTTTCCTTAAGCATGGCTGGTATGTCTCTTTATTCTATCCTCCCATTTTCTTCCTGGTGGGAACATTTATAGGTACACACAGATGTAAAAGTTACCTTATAACAAGCATGACAGTCCTCTTTCCTGTGAGAAAGGAACCCAGTCCTTCACCCTGCACTATTCTCACTACATTATCCACAGAGTGGTATGTACTATTGACAGACCACTAAGTACACAGAAAACAAACGGGACAACAAAGGAAGCTGTCCTGAGGCAGCTCAGTTGACACAGTATTTGCCAGGAATGCAGGAGGACCAAGATTTGACACCAGCCCCTTTGTCATCTCAGACGCTTGAGAGGAGGAGGAACTGAGATCATCCTTGGTTACAGTGAGTCATCCTGAGTTGAATTCAGGATACATTCTATCCTGTCTTTAGAACATAATTAAATTTTAAAAGATAAGTAAAACTGCCTCAACTAGTAGAAGTCTTAAACCTTCAAATGGAAGATTTATATGTATGCTAGGTAAACTTCCTACCAGAGTTATACCCCTAAACCTGAAAGAAAACACTGCAATCCAAGGAAAAGTTAAGAGTAATATAGCGTGAATGTCACAGTGGATGGTAAAAAATAAAGTGTCACGTGATTTGGGCTTTTTTTTTAGAACTTTCTTGGTATGAAAAAACTTCTGAGATACACACACATACACACACACACACGGGGAGGAAGGCAGGGAAACAGAGCAGAGAGACAGAGAATGAATGAATATACAATTATCTTGAGAGTATGTCGAAAAGTAATTCCAACACAAAATTGTACAAAAGACCTAAAAATAGTCTGTCTGGAGGTTAGACAGACAGAGCAGCAGTTAAGAGCAAAGAAGACTTGTGTCCAATTCCTAGCACCCAATGGCAGCTCAGTACTGTCTACCTAACTCCAGTTGCAAGGGATCTGACGCCTTCTTCTGGCCTTGGAGGGCACTAGGCCTGAGACACACATACAGGAAGATAAACCCATATACATAAAAAGAAAAATAAAGAAGCAAGTTTGAGGACAATCTTTATTACTGTTTGAGAGGAAGAATACAGGGCAGGCTGCTGCACACGGTCTTTCACTGCTTTTACTGCCCTAAACACTGCTTACTATTGACTGCCTGTCCTCAACTGCATGGAGGCCAACTCCTTTGATCCTAGCACTGGGAGGCAAAAGTAGGTGGATCTCTTTGACTTTGGGGCCAGCTTCGTCTACAAAATGAACTCTGGCCCAATCAGAGACACATAGAAGATCACGTCTTTAAAAAAGTTGCTCTAACTGGGCCTGTCAATCACCTAGCCAAAAGGACATATCCCTCAAGCAGTATGATTCACCTAAAAAAAAAACATACTAAGGAAATAGGAGGACTAATTATGCTCTTAATAAGATAATGTATTTAAACTTCTCAGAAGGTCCTCTCTTCAAGCAGTCACCTAGCACACATCACCTCTCAGCCTGCTCAGTTTTCTGAGTCACAGCTCAAAAAGTGTAATCTTTCCTTTACCTTTGTGTCTCTTGTTCCCACGTAAACCAAAGTCTTAACTATACTGTTCTGGTTCTGGACATGCTCACTCACTCACTCCTCTGAACAACCTCTCTCCAGTCTCTGAGCCAATCTCTCCGTGCAGCTCCCTGCCACCCTCCACTGTTGAACCTGCTTGATTTCGCTTTCTTGGCCAAAAAGCACAGCTGTCTCCCTCTCACTTCCTCTCCCCCATCTTCTTCCTTCTGCCTGCCATGCTTTTCCTCTCAAACACTAATAGCCTGGAACTTGCTTCTGGGTCTGCTTTTAAATTATTTAATTAGCAAGACTAAGAACCCACAAAAAGGGAACCCTTGACACTGCTCTTGGAGACCAAGGATGAAACAAGAGTCTCTCTCTGCATAGCAGCCCAGGCCAGCCTACAAATCTGAATCTTTCTGCCTCTGCCTGCTGAAGGCTGGATCTCTCCTCTCTCTCACTAACGTGAGTCTATCATTTTAACGTTTTTTTGATTGCCTGTTGGCCTTTGCTTGTTCATGAGTAATATGGTGAGCTGTGGTTTACACCTTTTATTTTTCTCTCAATAAAAAGTAAGGTGGTCACTTACCACTGAAAGTGAACAAGCAAGTTAATGAACTCCCATTTCAATTGTCTTCAATATTTTTTCAAGGAAGTCTTATGGACTAAATCTGATTTAGAATTTGTTTATAGGGGTTGGGGATTTAGCTCAGTGGTAGAGCGCTTGCCTACCAAGCACAAGGCCCTGGATTGGTCCCCAGCTCCGAAAAAAAAAAAAAAAAAAAAGAATTTGTTTATATTTGCTTCTACAAGTTTTATAGTTAAAATTCTAGAAAGGAAAAAAAAAGATATAGCCAGTAATTAACTGTAAAATGATACCTCTGATGAGAATCTACATCTGGAAAATAAAGATATAGAACAAATTGAGTTAATTAATACTTCCCTTAGTAATAGTAACTAGCTAAATAGTTGATTCCTAACTCCTCCAGGGAGGGTGAGATGGCTCGGTAGGGAAAAGAACTTTGATTCCTGGAAAACACATGGTAAAAGGAAAGAACCAATTTTGGCATGTTGTCTGACCCCGCCTCCAACATGCGTGCCATGCCATGTGTTCCCCACACACAAGTAAGTAAATGTAGGTTTGGTACAGATCACAATTTTAAGAAACACAGTTTTCTTTAATTCCTCTTTTAAAGAAATATCTTCAGCACTGGATGTAAGGAAAAGACTATGAATGCTAGCTAGCACTTGGAAGACTGGGACATCCTGTGCTAACACCATGTTCTAGGCCAGCAGAGGACACATAGCAATATCCTCAATTTCAAGCTTAACTGCAAAGCTTTTGGGGAAGATGGGAGATAGCTCTGCAGGTAAACATGTTTGCTGCACAAGTCTGACAATGTGAGTTTCATCCCTGCACCATGCTGGAAAGACAGCACAGCCTCCTGAAACTACCTCTGACTTCCATGCTCAATGTAGTACATGGTTGCCAGCATACGTGCATATACACACAAGAGTAGTAACAAAATCATATAATAGCAGTGATGGGCATTAGGCCCAAAGCCTGTCTATGCAAGACAGGTCTACTCCCACTAATCTCATTTCTACCCCTGCTACTACCCTTTTTAAACTCTAAATCAACTGCTCAACTTAGAAATGAAATCCTCGGGGCTGGAGAGATGATGGCTCAGCGGTTAAAAGCACTGGCTGCTCTTCCCGAGGTCCTGAGTTCAATTTCCAACAACCTTATGGTGGTTCATAACCATCCGTAATGAAATCTGGTGCCCTCTTCTGGTGTGCAGGCATATATGCATGCAGAACACAGTATACTAAATACATCTTTTTAAAAAATTATATAAAATCCTCAATTAATAACATTTTTAGATTATTATCTTATGTGTACAAGTGTTTTGCTGTCATGTATTTATTTCTAGGTACTACATGCATACAGTGCCCACAGAGGCCGGAAGATGGTGTTGAAGCCCTTGGAACCAGAATTACAGGTGTCTGTGAGCCTCCTATGGATGCTGGGAATTGAACCCAGGACCTCTGGAAGAACAGCCAGTGCTCTTAACTGCTGAGCCATTGCTCTTCTTTTTTTAAATACCTATTTCTTTTTTTAAAAAAAAAAAAAAAGCCTGAAAAACATATGTCATTTGGAAATATGTCAAAGAATAATTGCCTACGGGTCTAGGTTCCTGCACAGAGCACCGTTTATTATTATATTTCCTGTATATGTGATGTGCATGTGCACACACAAACGTGCCATGGTGCAGGGCAGAGGACAAGCTGGCTCCTTCCTTCCACCATGTGGGCCTGGGGATCACTCAGATTGGCAGGCTTGGTAACAAATGAAATGCCTTTACCTAACACAGCGAGCCTCTCGCTGGCCCCGATCATGGCTTAACACGCCTTTATTTATAACATTTATCTCTCTTCCTTTTGCCAAAGTTAATTTTAAACTTTTAAAAATTCCTCACTTTACCTAACAGATCATTCACATGTACTTCCTCTCCCCAGTGCTGAGGGATGAGATCAAAGGTGTGTGCCACAACGTCACAGTGCTTTGAAAAGTTTTCCACAGTCAATGCATAAAAATTATTATCATTCTAACTAGTACATTTTGTTCTCTAAATAATGTGCCCTATTTTAACCAATACCTACTCATGACAAATGGTTGTTAACATTTGCAACTACAATATGTTACCTTGAAAATTCACATAATTCCTGTGCTTATAAACAATTATGTGCCTATTCAAAAAGAACTCCAGATATTAGGTTAGGCACACTTAAAACTTCTAACCAGCTTTAGGATCGTACTGTAAAAGGCTTGGCCTAGCACTATTATAAATACAAAAGATCCTAAAAAAAACTCTGTGTTTTCCTGTGAACACTGTACAGGCAGATTAACTGACTAGAACTTCAGTGGTTGCGGAGAGATGGGAAGGCTGCAGGTCCACGGCCTAACTACAGTTTATCCTAGCGATCTTTTTATCCTTCTGACTCCGAGTCTTCTGGGCGTCACTGATGGCCTGCGCGTGTCCTGTAAGCAGAAGTCTCGGAGTGTGATCAAAGAGCATCCAAAGAGCATCTGGGAGTTACAGCAGAGCTCTCCTCCTTTACTTTAACCCCCTAGGCCTACAGTCCTTGCTACTAATGTATTTGAAAAGGGCCTTACTTTGTAACTTTTTTGTCCTGTTACTTTTTAAATTTCATTAAGCTGTTACCATGTTGAAACATGGGGTGTGAGGTGACCTAAATCTGTGTTCCTGGGCCATCTCATATTTGGCATCAGAATAAATTCTCTCTGCTTTTTAGATGAGAGTTATGTCTTTAAATTCACCATATTTCGATATGTTCACAAAAACACAGTATAACTCCAATTGAAAACAGTACATAGATTTTTAGCAAGCTAGCAGCATCATATGCGACTCTGTACTAGGTACTCATGCAAAGCAAATGAAATGAACACAAAAGAACTGTCTGAACTCCTGTGTTTACTCCAATACTACTCAAGCATAAATCAACCCAACCATTCATCAACAGGTAAACTGGTAAAGAACCTACACACCACACACACACACACACACACACACACACACACACACACACACACACACACTGAGAGAGAGACAGACAGACAGAAGACACAGAAAGACACAGAGATTGAGAAACAGATACAGACACACTGACACACCCTAGCATGCATGAATATTATCTGGCTACTAAACCTAAAACCCTAGCATACTTAGCAGTGTGACAGGACCTAAAGAGAAAACAGCTGCTTTTCCAGTTGCAGCACAGTGGCATGAGTACCAGGCAGCAGGTCACGCCGAGCCTGCAGGAAGGAAGCAGAGAGCACTAGAAGTCAGCTCTCTCCTCTCTTTCCTTCAGTCTAGGACCCCAGCCCAATAGAACTGTGCTGCCCACATTCAGGGTGGATCTTTACTCCTCAGCTAAACCTCTCTGGAAAACCCCTCAGACATGCCCAGAGATCTGTTTCCTAGGTGACTGTAAGTCCAATAAAACTGACAATGAAGACTACTCATCACAAAGAACATCACATTAAATAAGTGAGGAACAGAACAATGTTGTCACTCATGTTTGCAGAATAATGGTTATAGGAAGATACAAAGAAAATGAATAAAGAGAGGTTAAGTAACATGTACCAAGATACGATTTGACAGAAAGAATTCATTTTAGCATTCTATAGCTAGTTTGGTAACTACAGTCTATAATAACTTACTACAGATTTCCAATAACTGAATCTGAAAGCTCCCACACCAGAAATAATAAGTATTTGATGAAATGCAAATGCTAATAGCTCTGGCTATTTCAACTGTCTAGAAAGCAGTTACCATAAGGTGGCTATTTTCCACTTATCTGTTCACTGTCTACCTTATACTCATGATAATGTAAATTCCGTGAAAGCAATTGGTATGTCTTCCTTAAAAGAGTCAAGGCTGGGCTGGAGAGATGGCTCAGTGGTTAGGAGCACTGCATGCTCTTCCAGAGGTCTGGAGTTCAAATCCCAACCTCACAACCATATGTAATGGAATCTGATGCCCTCTTCTGGTGTGTCTGAAGAGTGACAGTGTGTTCACATACATAAAATAAATGCTTATACAACTTACTCTTGCTTATTAATTTTTGAGACAGGACCTCACTATGTAGCCTTGACTAACCTGAAACTCGCAGACATCTGCCTACCTATGCCTTCCTGAATGCTGGGATTAAAGGCATGTACCACCAGGCCAACTTACTCTTACTTTGAACTCACTGTTGTAGTTTTATCTTTTAATAAATATGCATATTGAATAATCCAAGTTGTTTGCATTAACAGACAAGAAACTGGGAATAACAATAAAAATTCTGATCATACTGAACCAAGTTACATTTTTTCTGACACTACTTTTTTAAAAAAAGTTACCCATCAAAAAAACCTTCTCTTTACAAAACCAGATGGAAACCATTGCAGAAAACCACAGCCAATTAAAATGCAGAGTCGTGGGATCCAGTCCCAAATGATACATGTGCGATGTCACACCTGCGCCTTAGACTGGGGGACCACTGAGGAAAGGGGGACAGAAAGAGTCTAAGGGCCAAGGAACAGGGAGTCTGTTGTGAGGGTGTGTCTCTTAGAAATGTCAGACACTGGGCTGGAGAGAAGGCTCAGCAGCTAAGAGCTCTGACTGCTCTTCCAGAGGTCCTGAGTTCGAATCCCAGCAACCACATGGTGGCTCACGACCATCTGTAATGGGATCTGATGCCCTCTTCTGGTGTGTCTGAAGACAGCTACAGTGTATTCTTATACATAAAGTTAAAAAATCTTTAAAAAAAAAAGGTCAGAAACTACGCCCATGAAGTCTCACCGACATGGCTTGCCTAAACAAGACCCGAATAGGGATGAAGCCAATAGTGCTCATTTGGAGAAGGGAGCTCATGTGGCCTCAACACAAAGCTAAGGACACTGAGAGAAACGGTACTCCTCAAGGAGGAGCACATCAGTGAACTATCTAGTATCACGGTCAGCCCTGAAAACACATACATACACTTAACATTATATGGACTCAGCAGGATGCGCTTATGTATTTAGAATTCTCTGTCTCTCTGTTTCTCTCTGTCTCTGTCTCTGTGTGTGTCTCTCTCACAGACACACACACATGCACGCGCGAACACGCACGCGCGAACACACACACACACAGTACAGGGGAGGGAATCAGGGGAGGGAAGGGAAGGGGGAAATGATGTAATTATAATCTTGAATAACAAACAAAAAACTTCCAAGTTATTACAAATTTTACCAGCATTGTGAAAGGAAACAAAAATGAAGCCAATGGCCCACCAAAAGGTGAAGTGCTAACTGGAGGCATAGTCATACTATCCAAATAAAGAACGGAAGCAAGAGAGACAAGTATGTAAACGTTAAACACTGTTCGATAACAGAAGCCAAACAAAAACCCTCCCACACGGTGACTCCACTGACGGACAGGAAGGAGGAGCAGTAGTGGGGGCGGAGGAACAGGGGGGTCGGTGCTGGCAGACTGGTGCCCCGAGTGTCAGAGCTCATCACATGATAGATTAGGAGCTGTCCGTCACTAATTCAACGCCAACTGTCATTCTTCCTAAGCTAAGCCTAATGTGTCTAAGGACAATTTTAAATAGATAAAACTAGGACTGCATTACCTACTGCCAATATTATAAAGGAGTTAACATTCATGTGAAATGAACCAGGGCCACAAGTTGAGTTTCAAGAGCTGAGCTGTTGTGTTTCACTTTTACAATTACCTGTAGATGGTGGTGATTTCTCTGAATGTTTTGCATTTAGTAGTTTTCTGCTAATAAATATATAACCACAGGGACATGATTTACACGCAACAGGAATCTGCAGGGAAAAAAGAAAAACGGGATCACTCTTCTTCCACTGTTACGTCCTCAGTACTTACCGAGTCTCCTGCTGAGTGAACTAGCTGAGGGCCACAGGTTAACTGAAACCTCTGCCTGAGATAGTCACAAACACTCACATTTCCTCTGCCTGAGAGAGTCAGTCACAAACACTCACATTTCCCTAGTGCCTGCGACACCTGAGTATCTGGGATGCAGTGTCATGAACACTGGCTGCAACGTGTGTGTAGACGGGAATGCCCAACAGAAAACCTTAACACACCAGGCCAAGGGAGGTCAGCGATGACAAAAGGCAGTGCTTCCGAAACTGGTAAGAGTGACCGCAGTCGAGGCGAATTGAGAAAAAGAAGGTGGTGAAGATAAACAGAAGGTTGTGAGGCACCCGCTGGAAGAACGAGAATGGAAACTGAAAGGCAGATCAGCTACATGTCACAAAAGGAAGAAACAAGAAATGGTACTGATCATGTGAGTACAACTCATACGACTGAGGGTTAATAATGACAGGAGAAAAAATAGTTCTACTTTTGCACTAAAGTACTAAACCACTGGATTTTTTTCATTTGTAAAGTAGTTGTTGTTATTATTATTATTATTATTATTATTATTATTATTATTATTATTATTATGTGTAGAGTGGGGCACTGGGCAGTCCATTCTTTCCCCCTGCTTTTACTCCATTTCAAACTCAAGTTGTAAAGCTCGCATTCAAACCCCTTCAACCCCTGAGCCAACGACCTCAGCTGCCCTGGGTTTTGCTTTATTTTATTTTTTTTTTTTTTAAGATTTATTTCTTATATATAAGTACACTGTAGCTGTCTTCAGACACACCAGAAGAGGGCATCAGATCTCATTATAGATGGCTGTGAGCCACCATGTGGTTGCTGGGATTTGAACTCAGAACCTCTGGAAGAGCAGTCAGTGCTCTTAACCACTAAGTCATCTCTCCAGCCCTGGGTTTTGCTTTATTGAGACAGGGTCTCCAGTGGCCCAAACTGGCCTTGCTGTTTATCAAAAGCTACCCTTGAATTCTTGATTCTTCTGCCTCTACCTCCCACACGCTGGGATTACAAGCATGTGTCACAATGCCCAGTACAACACAAAATCTTTAATTTCTACTTAAAAGACAACAATCAGGCGTGCAAGATGGCTTGCAGGTCTGACAGTCTAAGTTCAATACCAGATAAGAGGCAGGAGAGCGAACTCTCAGGAGCCCTATTCTCTATACATCATGGGAGCAGCTGTACACACACACAATTAACTGATTAGCTAATTAGTTAAAAAGGGAGAGGAGAAGGGCAGGGCCTGATGATAGGACTAGCACAGAAGGCTGAGCCAGGGAGGCCACGAGGCCAAGGCCTGCGTGGGCTGCACAATCAGTTCAAGGTTAAGTGTAGGTAGCCTGCTTAGACACTGTCTCAAAAAAGGTAAAAAGTTAGGAATATAATAACTGAGTGGTAGAGTACTTGCCTGGATTCAACATTTAATATTGCCAAAGGAAAAATAAAAATAAAATAATATCATATAAACCTATTACCATAATTAACAGGTAAAATTGGTTTTGAGACCCAGGTACATACTACCTAATTCAACTCATAAGATGGTTTCCTTTAATGAGTTCCACTCAAGATACTTTCTGTGTCTAAGCTAATTTGTTCTAAAGTCCTGTTTAAAAATGAAATGTTCCCCTCAACTCCTGCCCCAGAAATGCAAAACACTGCAACCAGATCCTATAAAAAGAAACTTCAGGCAAGTTGAACAATTTAAGTACTGTTAGTATCATTAAATTACAGCACTAGGAGGTTTGTAAAAATGCACTAAACACTCATCCAATTTCACTTAAAATAATTTAAATTCTAGTGCTAAACTTTTAGGTTTTTAATGGAAAAATCCAAAGTATTGTTTACTAAGATGTATTATTTATCGATCCTTTCTTTGAAAAATATTATTTAGGCTATATATTTTAAAGGGGAAAAGAAAAAACAGGGTCAGCTACATATTTACTCAATGTCATATTATTGGTGACTACTAGACCACATCTGACTACTAAAGCATGTCTAGCACAAAATAAACATTCAATAAATACTTGTGGAGGAGGAAGAAATCCTATTAGATATAAAAATGGTAACACTGCTAGAATCTGCAAACAAGAATTTGGACTTGAAATCATCTAGGATCAAAAAATAAATAAAATAAAAAAGTTAAAAAGTTTTTTAAATGTTACCCAAAAAACAAAACAAAACATCAACAACAACAAGAGGATTTGGGCAAAAACTAGTAAAGAAAACTCATTTATAGAAATCTCACTATTTTTGCTTTCTGAGGTTTCAGTTACCCAACGTCAGTAAGAAGGATAAAAATGGCAAAGGCTATTTAGAAAAAGATTAAGGTTGTCAACGCAAAAACACGGCACTTACATCACGAAGAGAGTTCATTCTGGAGCTAAATATGAGCACCCAAGGCCTAGGAACAGATTTGGGTTACCCCAAATTCTACGTTCCAACATGAAAGCAGCTCCCTGAAGTTTTTATAGAACAGAACAAAGAGTCATAGATCAAAGCTCTTTCCAAATACATTAACTAGGACGCTACAGCAAAGCGCAGAAGCCTTCGCTATAGGCCTCAGACGCTGGCTGATACAGCCCTTAGCCTTTTGATTGGTGGAAAATTAGGGTTTTAAGTTAATTCATCTCAAAAGCTTTGTCTTTTCAGATGCAGGCCTGGCACAGAGACAGGCAGGGAGTGGCTCCAGTGGAAACTGGGCCTGTAACACGGCATCCTTTCTACAGCACCCAAGGTTGAATCAATCAGCCTTTGTGGGCAGATTCTTTTCAGGAATTGCTCATTCAGACAACCCAGAACGTGTATTAGAACATATTGTTCTAACTGCTTATGTCTAATTTAGGTTCAGCGCTGTCTGAGTTACTTGCAATTATAATTTTTTTCTCGTTTAAAACTAAAAGCAGCTACTTTTTAAGTAATTAGAAAACTAAAATTAACCTATTACTTTCAACTCATCTACTACAGGTCTTAGACTGCATCTGCCCAAAATAAGGGGAGAGTACTAAGACTCTTTTCGTGATAAACAGGTCAGACACCCACAGCACACACGCTTGCTAGATGTGACACACATGGAAAAACAGTGCATTGCTTTTTAAAATGAAAGGAAAACCAAGAATGAACATGAAAAAAGAACTCTGCCAAATGCCTTGAAAAGAGTTTGGTAATTTCCAGCCCGCGAACGAGACCCCCATGAACACAAGAAGCACGAAGGTTTAGAAGTTACACAACTATGTGTGCTTTTTTTTTTTTTTTTTTGGTTCTTTTTTTCAGAGCTGGGGACCAAACCCAGGGCCTTGCGCTTCCTAGGCAAGCCCTCTACCACTGAGCTAAATCCCCAACCCCCTTTGTGTGCTTTCTTAACGGCCCACACAGGAACGCTGGAAGCTGCTGAAATCCTGCCTGCTTGCTTCCTTGTGCCAGTTTTTCACACTTAGGGCCTGTGCCTGTCTAGTCAGCTGCAGAAACTCACTTTAAAGCTTTGACATTGATGTCTCTAAGCTATAACCTAATTCAATATTCATGAAATGACTTACAATCTTGGCAATATTCTAGTGTTTTGTTTAAAAAGTTACTTGCAGTTCTAATTTTTTCTCGTTTAAAACTAAAAGCAGCCACTTATTAAGTAATTAGAAAACTAAAATTAACCTATTACTTTCAACTCAATTACTATTTATATATAATATATACTTAAATTAGTATATACTAATATAATATATGCTATAATTAATACATAAATCATGTATAATTTATAACTGATGTATAATATAATTAACATTATATATATATACATATATATATATATATATATATATATCTCATATCAGCAAGGGGCTCAAGGCCTTGGTTTTAAACACCACCATTGGGAAATCAAAAATTCATTTGTCGTCTGGCATATTCTCTTCAGTATTAAGAATAAAAGACAGGGGTTGGGGATTTAGCTCAGTGGTAGAGCGCTTGCCTAGCAAGTGCAAGGCCCTGGGTTCGGTCCCCAGCTCCGCAAAAACAAAACAAAACAAAACAACAACAACAAAAAAAACCCACCAAAGAATAAAAGACAAATACAAAAACAAAAAAAGAATAAAAGACAAAACAAACCTAAACCAATTTACTCGTTCCTAAAAGATTAAATGTTCACTGTCCAAAATTTACATAATGAATCCCTAGACCCCGCTGTGATGGTATTTCCAAGTGAGGCTTTTCCAAAGATAATTGAGTTTAAGTGAGGGGATGCTCCTAATGGGATTAGTGACCTTAAGGGGACTAGAGCAGACACTCTTTGCCACAGGAGAACTCCAAAAAGGCAGCTTGGCATCTACAAGCCAAAAGAATTCTCACTAGAACACAACCTGGCCTTGAACTTCCATCAGAACTGTGACAAACACATTAATGCCGATTATTATATCCAGCCTGCGGTACTTTATTACTGCATCTGAAACAAGCCAAGCCAGAGCTGATTGTATAGGAAGGAATGCGTGTGGAGCCTGGGACTCGGCTCAACAGGAAACAGCATCTGCCGACAAGTCTCAATTCCAGCCCTGCGAACCTTACTGGAGGAAGCAGAGAGCAGACTGCCCCAGGCTGCCCTCTGACTCCCAGGGACAACACAAATACTTACAAAAAGAAAATGGAAAAGAAATACGCGTATGTTGTACACCAAGGTAAATGTCGTCTTTCCAAATAAAACCCTGATCTGTTGAACAGTCTCAAGGACTCCTACAAGCTAAGGTCTTCTGCTCTTCCTTTACTCAGGGTTTTTTCAGTCATTAGTGTGTTTATGAGTGTGTAGGTGTTGAGCAGCACAGATGTGGAGGTCAGAGGTTAACTTTGTGCAGCCAGTTCCCTCCTTCCACCTTCACACCGGCTCTGGACTCAGGCCTGAGCACCTTTACCAGCTAAAGCCTTCTCACTGGCCAAAAACCAGGATATTAAAAACAGATTATTTTCCCCAAAGGATTATTTTATGCCAAGTAATACAAGGGGCTTGTGCTCTACAGAAACAGAATGCATAATTCATACTGTATAAGCCTTAACTGAAAATTATTTAAACATCGAAGTAATCTGCCAACCGACAGATCACAAAGTCCAAGTTTGCTAAAATTTAGTTTGGTTTCGGAAAGAATGAATGTAAGTCTACTTTGGAGAACATGACTGTTTTTATATTGCAGGCTGGTACGCTCTATCGACTAAACTTGCCCAACTTTCCAAGATCAGCATTTTTTAACACTGCCTATTAATCATACTGAATAAAATATGTAATTTTGTTAAGATTTTAGTAAACCTACAAGAACACGCCCTAAATAGTATATTTAAATCGGATTACTTTAAGTCTCCACCCATTTCAAATTACTCCAGAGAGAAGGAAGGGGGAGGGGAAGAGAGAGAAGTAGTCATTTTAGGAAGATTCGGGAAAAAGCAGTATATACCCAGTTCTGCATGCCGGCATGAAGGGCCTAAGGATGGTTTTAATTGAGCGAGTTTTTGTTCATCACGCTGTTATTAGGCGTACTTAAATGTAGGAAAGAAAAATGATTTTTTAAAAACTACGACTATTACTCCATGAACTCAATCTAAATATGATTTCAAATTCACGTACCCGCATATTAAAAGAAAACCTTGAAGCAGACACGTCAAATTTACAACAGTTAATAGTACGTGTGGGACGGGGCACACGCAGAGAGGAAGAGCCTTAACGCTGACTTTATTCAAACCGTGTTCCGTTAACAACGCAATGGAAGGACTAGAAATCACACATCAAAACTGGTTGGTTTTTTACAGCGTTCCGGAAGTCCACAAATTTGCAAAAAAAGTTAGCACCATTACTGTCCTTTTGTCTGCTTTATGCTGCCACCCAGGTGGCAGGGAGCGACAGCTGAGAGGCAGCACCGCACTCTACCCGACCGCGAACAAAGCCATCAGGGACCGCAGGGGTCCGCGGGCGAGCCCGGGACTACAAGGGGCAGCACCGGGTCCCCGCTCCCAGGCCCCCCGCCGTCCGCGGGCCGCCACGCACCGCCAACCGCCGCCGAGCAACGGCCACCCGCCCTGCCTGCCCCGCCCGCTCGCGCCGGCCCAGCCCACCTGTTGGTCGCACTCCGGGCACGATTTGGTGGCCATCTTCACTTTCTTGGCTCGAGTTGCAGACATGCTCCCCTCCTGAGCAGCTGTGGAAGCAGCGCCTTGGCTCCGCTGCTCCACACAGCGCGTCCTCACTCCAGCCGCGACCCGGCCGTGGAGGCGCGCGTGCGCGTGCGCGGGGCTGCGTGCGGGTTGGAGGAGGAGGCGGCGGCCCTTCCAGGGAAGTCCCATCGCCACGCCCTCCAAGGCGGCGGACCGCTCGCTCGGGGGCGTGGCTCCAACGAGACTCCACCAACCAACGCACAGGTGGGCCGAGCCGTGGTGCTGGGCACGCCCCTTCATCGGCCCCAGAGCCACAGCCTGAAAATGGATACTGGCCACCGAATACCTCTGCAAATGTCAGCAATGCTAATGCCAGAGAAATTATAATAGACGTTCGATGAAACCCCTAGTCTTCCAGAGTCAGAGATTCAAACTTCATTATTCAATAAATAATTGCCTACGATCCACTATTAAGCACACCGAATTAGAAATATCTGCCTTCAAGTAACAGTCACAATGCTTTGTTTTTGGAGGGGGACGAGAGGTCGCCCTGGTTTGATCTCATGTATCACTCGTACTGAGTAGATTAAAATTAAAAGCCAATTATTTGAAAAAATGCAACAAAATGCTGCGCGGTCCTGCAGTCCCAGCTTTTACTGCTCTTGTTCAGATCTACAGTGAGAGAGCAGAAGATATTTTTAAAATGTAGTTTGATGAAGAAAGGAGCGTGAGCTGGGTATAAAGTTGCAGAAAAGGGAGGGGTAGCTCAAAAATCACCCGCGATTGTTAAAGAGAATCCTCATACTCTGTACTATAGGAAAGGTACCTTAGGAGGAAGACACTACCTGTCAAAAGAAATCTAAACTTGTGAAAATGTAAAGTCATTTAAAAGAAGTGTGTGTGTGTGTGAATATAATCCTTAACACAGAGGTTCCCGATCCAAAATGGCCCCCTAAGGAAGTCTCCAGGATCAGCCTTGAAGGGACACAAAACTACTGCCACTTTGGATCAAAAGGGGCAGATGACAACTGGAGCTGACATCATCATCTTGTGATACTGGCCTGGCAAGGAAGAGAGGTAAGTATGAAGGGCCACAGAGCCTTGTGCTACACGGCTGCAGAGACCAGGCAATGAGTGGCAGGATCAGATTTCCTTCAAGGAGGCACCAAAACACCATTTTAAGAAGCTGGCAAGGCGAACCCTTAGTTTCTACAGAGACCCCAAGATATTAGAGATGCCACAACCATGATACATCCACGAAGAAAAGGTCTGGGTGGGCTGGAGAGATGGCTCAGCGGTTAAGAGCACTGACTGCTCTTCCAGAGGTCCTGAGTTCAATTCCCAGCAACCACATGGCTTACAAGCATCTGTAATAGGATCCGATGCCCTCTTCTGGTGTGTCTGAAGACAGCAACAATGTATTCATATAAAAGTAAATAAAAACTAAGGGGGAAAAAAATGGGCATGGAAAAGCACTGGACCAGAAAAAGCATTTTATGTGCTGTAGTTGGGATAGCGGGAAGACTGGGTCTGTCCACAGATCTCAGGTGAGTCCATCACAAAATGGAGAGGCTGCTCAAAGAACTACAGAGCATGGTGTTTGATCTGAAGGTTTTAGTCTTGATTTCGTCAGATTTTTCTTTGCTGTGGGTCATTCTTCGAGAGGATGTTTACTCTGTACCATTGTGTATTAGAACTCTGTAACTTATTTCAGTTACTTTTTATTTTACAGAGATGCACATTTAAGAGCATGCCTTGAGGGGCTGGAGAGATGGCTCCGTGGTTAAGAGCACTTGACTACTCTTCCAGAGGTCCTGAGTTCAATTCCAGCAACCACATGGTGGCTCACAACCATCTGTAAAGAGATCCGATGCCCTCTTCTGGTGTATCTGAAGACAGCTACAGTGTACTTATATACAATAAAAAAATAAATAATAAATCTTTTTAAAAAAAAAAAAAAAGATTTATTTAAAAAAAAAAAAAAAAAAAAGTGTGCCTTGAATGATTAGCAGGATTTGGACTCGGGCAGGTTGTTTGCTTGAGACACAGGATCTTCATGAGCCAGGGTGGGCGCCAAAAGACTGTATAACTGAAGTAGGAGGCTCTGATCATCCTGCTTCTACCTCCCGAGTACGTGGCTTGTACTGTGGAGACTGCTAAGGCGCTGATGACTTTTAGAGAGAGCTTAAATATACTTTAAATCATGAGATGAACACAAGAGATTTTTTTTTCTTTTCTTTTTTTTGGAGCTGGGGACCGAACCCAGGGCCTTGGGCTTGCTAGGCAAGCACTCTACCGCTGAGCTAAATCCCCAACCCCGAACACAAGAGATAAATGAATGTGGGCTTTGGTCCCAGGTGGAACCATAGGGTCAAGGACATCAGAATCATAAAAAGAAGGAAATTACAACATAGGATACAAGGCGTATGAATCTTAAAGACATTTTCCTAAGTGAATTATTTCATTTATAAAATGTACCAAACGTAACCAAATTAATGGAACCTGGGAGTGTATCCAGTGGCTTGTTTCTTGCTTAGCACATACAAGATGACTTCAGTCTGAGCTCTAAACACTTTTTTTTTTTTTCGATGGAGATAGAAAGCAGAGGCATGGTTAGCAGACCGTTCGGCAGTGCTTCTCAACCTTCCTCGTGCTGCAAATCTTTAACACAGTTCCTCAAGTGGTGGTTACCTCCAACCATAACATTATTTTATTGCTACTCCTAATTGTAATTTTTGCTACTGTTATGAGTCATAAGGTTAATATCTGATATAGAGGATGTCTGACATGTGACCCCCCCAAAGGGGTCTCTATCCACAGGTTGAGAAAGACTGACTTAGGGAAAGATAGGGAGCAGAGATATTTTTAATAAATATGGAGTTTCGATGACAAAGAAAGACAGCAGTAAAGACTATACAACATAATATAATTAAAGGACTAAGTCATATATTTAAAAATGAAATGGCTAAATCGAAGTTTTTATTTTCTACATATTTTTTTTTCTTTTCTTTTTTTCGGAGCTGGGGACCGAACCCAGGGCCTTGCACTTGCTAGGCAAGCGCCCTACCACTGAGCTAAATCCCCAACCTCATTTTCTACATATTTTACAAGGTTAAAAAGGAGGAGAAAAACCTAATAAACCAGGGATAGAAGAACATTCTGCAGTGTGATAAAGACCATATATGAAAAACCCACAGAAAAAAATTAAAATTTAAAAATTTAAAAAAAGAAAAATCTCACAGATAATGTCACATTCCATGTCATAAGAGAAAAGTCATTTCCCTTAAGCTCAGGAACAAGACAGCAATATCCGGCTTAATACTCTAAGTCCTAAGCAGAGAAATTAAGCAAGAAAAGGAAACGAGAGGCATTTAAGTTGTAGAGGGAGAAGTAAAATATTAAGATAACTGAAAATAAACAAGATAAGGGTAGGACCGGATGAGGGTAGTGTGCTCAAATGCGCAGGGATCAACAGAACTGGGAGGAGAATTCAGAAGCTTGGATTAAGACCATTGTTACCAGTGTAGGGCTCCCAAGGTTGAGGGGGAAGCACAAAATACAATGGAGAAGCACAAGTAGGAAGTAAGCCACACTTGACCCAGAGTAGGGTGACCAAAGCACATGGGAACCCACAAAATACATCCAAGATAGTAGCAAGCAGGAGCACCCCCAGAGTAGGGAAGGAACCCAGGTCCACAGAGACCACAACACATAGAGGAGGTAGGACTAGCTCAGCTGGCCAAGGGTAGTGTTCCCAGGGACTCACAGCATACAGAGGCTGATGTTACAAAAGGCATTTGTTTCAAAGGCAACAAAACGATCAAGACTTAATACACTTTGATCAACTGTAATTCAATATTGATAGTATCAACTTCTCCAGGAAAAAGATGCAAACTAGCAGATAGGATTAGAAAATAGGAACCATTTTTCTTGGGGCTTCAAAAAAGCCATACCTAGGGGGCTGGAGAGATGGCTCAGCAGTTAAAAGCACTTCCAGAGGTCCTGAGTTCAATTCCCAGCAGCCACATGGTGGCTCACAACCACCTGTAATGAGATCTGTTGCCCTCTTCTAGTGTGTCTGACGACAGCTACAGTGTACTCACATACATAAAGTAAATAATATTTTTTTTAAAGGCGTACCTTACCTCACCATCAAAGATAAAAGAATGGGAAGTGTCATTCCAAAGAAAAAAGAAACTAGGAAAGAAACGGGGACAGCTATTCTAAATTCTAACAAAATAGGTTTCAAACCAAAACTAGTCAGAAGAGATAAAGAAAGTCACTTCATACTCATTAAGCAACAATCCCTCAAGAGGTAATTACAGTTATATATACATGTACAGACCAAACTCACTTGTAACAATTTCCTTAAGCAAATGTAGCTTGATGCAAAGTCACAGACTTTGTTTATTATGGAACGTGATACATTAAAGCCAATACAGTAACAGTGGGAGACTTCAACATCTCTCTCACCAAGGGACTGGTCATCTGAGAGACTCTGAAGTTAAATGATATCATAAGGCAAATGTACCTAACAGATATCTACAGAACATTTCCCTCTAACACTAAAGATACATTCTTAAAATGAAGGCAGACCTAGAAAGAAACTTTAGAGCTTTAAGTACCTACAATAAATAAATAAACAAACAAAAACTCAAATAACTTAATGATACATCACAAGATACTGGGAAAATAAGAATAAATTAAACTCCAAAACACTAAACAGGGAGAAACAATTAAGACCAAGGAAGAGACCGGTGAAGTAGTACATGATTTGGATATTTTTCTAAAAACGTTGAATGATGTGTACTCATGTGCTTCTGTGTATGGGTATGTGCCCAGGAGGACAGAGGGATTAGGTCTCCTAGGGTTGGACTTACAGGCAGTTGTGAGCCACTCGGTGCTGGGAACCGAACAGTAGCCCTCTGCAAAAGTGCAGAGCAAATAACAAGATTGACAAACCCTTAGCCAAAGTAACCAAAAGAGAGAAGGAAAACTCTAATAAAATTAGAGGTAAGCAGGTGCCACCAAGCAATCATAAGGGTATGATTTAAAAGCCTATATTCTACTAAACTGGAAAACCTAAAAGAAATGGGTAAATTTCTAGATGCATATGACCTATGGAAAGTAAACCAAGATGAAAAAAATAAACCAAGATGAAAAAAAATACATGCAGATATAACAGTTGAGCAGTAATAATAATAATAAAAACAACAACAACAATCATCATCATCATCTACCAAATAAAGAAGCCTAAGGCCAGATAGACTCCCTGCAGGATTACATCTAGCTACCAAAGAACTAACACTAATGATATAATTATTCCACAAAACAGGAAGGTACAGAATGACTGCAGCAGGCTCCAGAGATGGCTCAGGGGTTAGGAACACATACTGCTCTTCCAGAGGACCTGAGTTCAGTTTCCAGCATCCACATCAGTTCACAAATACCTGTAACTCTAGCTCTAGGTCCGTGCGGGCCTGCATTCATGTGCACATACCTACACACAGACACAGATATATACACAGAAATTTAAGGGCTGGAGAGAAGGCTCAATGCTTAAGAGCACTGACCGCTCTTCCAGAGGTCCTGAGTTCAATTCCCAGCAACCACATGGTGGCTCACAACCATCTGTAATGGGATCTGACGCCCTCTTCTGATGTGTCTGAAGACAGCTACAGTGTACTCATGTACAATAAATAAATCTTAAAAAAAAAAAAAAAAGAATGCCTACAAACTATTTTACAATGTCAATATTGTCCTGATAACAAAACCAGATCAAACACACACACATACACAAAAATTATAGGCTGATCTCCCACAAGAACATACATGCAAAAATTCTCCATATATTTGCAAACTAAATTCAAGAAAGCATCTAAATGGCCAAGTTGTCTTCATTACAGAGATACAGAATAGCTCAATAAACGCAATACAACACGTAAATGGAATCAAAGGCAGAAGTCACATGATGACCTCAGTAGGTACAAGACGGCCTTTGATGAAAACAAACTTCCCTTCATGGTAAAAGTCATGGAGAGACTAGAAATGAAGGTATCATATATGAACAAAATAAAGGTTTTATACGACAAACCCATGGTCAACACATTGCTAAGTGGAGAAAACCTCAAAGCATTCCCACAGATCCAGAACAGGACAAGGGTGGTCATTCTCTCTAATGTATTTCAGTAAATACTTTGCTTGAAGTCTTTTTTTTTTTCTTTAAGATTAATCTATTTAAGAGTGCACTGTAGCTGTCTTCAGACACACCAGAAGAGGGCATCCGATCCCATTACAGATGGTCGTGAGCCACCATGTGGTTGCTGGGAATTGAACTCATGACCTCTGGAAGAGCAGCCGTTGCTCTTAGTCACTGAGCCAGCTCTCCAGCCCCATTGCTTGAAGTCTTAGCCAGAGCAAGAAGACAATGTAAATGAATAAAAGGAGTATTTATAGGAAAAGGGAGTCAAAGTATTCCCATTGAAGAGAATATTACTAGCTACATAAGAAACCTTAAAGTCGGGTTGGGAATTTAACTCAGTGGTAGAGCGCTTGCCTAGGAAGCGGAAGGCCCTGGGTTCGGTCCCCAGCTTCCATATGTATGTATGTATATATATATATGCTGATAAACACCTTCACACTTTCAGCCAGATGGCAGGATACAAAAATAATACATGAAAATCAGTGGTCTTCCTTATTTATTTCATATATGTGAGTACAGAAGAGGGCATCAGATCCCATTACAGATGGTTGTGAGCCACCATGTGGTTGCTGGGAATTGAACGCAGGACCTCTGGAAGAGCAGTCAGTGCTCTTAACCACTGAGCCGTCTCTCCAGCCCCAGTGGTCTTCCTACATACCAATGACAACGTAAGTGGAAAAGAAATCAGTAAAATAATCCCACTTGCATAGCCACTCCAAAACTAATAAATTTTCTAGGAATAAATCTAGCCAAAGGAAACAGAAGACCTCTACAACAAACACTTGAAGAAATCAAAGAAGGTGCTTCATAGAAACGCCTCTCATCCTCATGGACTAGAAAAATAAATATTATGAAAATAATTTTCCTACCAAAAACAATTTAAAAATCAATACAACCCCAATCAGAATTCCAAGCCATTTTTCACAAGCATTAAGGGGAAAAAAATAAGACAAAACAAACAGAATGCAGTCAGGTTGTGGTGATGCATCCTTTTCATCCAGCATTCAGGAAGCAGAGGCAGGCCAATCTTTTAAGAGTTTAAGGCCAGCGTGGTCTACACAGATAGTTCCAAGACAGCTACACAGAGAAATCCTGTCTTGAAAAACCAAATAAGGGGTTGGGATTTAGCTCAGTAGGGTAGAGCGCTTGCCTAGCAAGCAAGGCCCTGGGTTCGGTCCCCAGCTCGAAAAAAATAGAAAAAAAAAAAAAAAAAAAAAAAAAAAAAAAACCAAATAAACTAGCAAAAAGGGCCCTTGAATACACAAAAGATAAAGGAAAGTCAAACAATATTGAACAAAAAGAACACTGGGTGTTGTAATAACCGTTTAAGAACAATTACATTGGGGCTGGAGATATGGCTCAGCGGTTAAGAGCACCGACTGCTCTTCCAGAGGTCCTGAGTTCAATTCCCAGCAACCACATGGTGGCTCACAACCATCTGTAAAGAGATCCAATGCCCTCTTCTGGTGTATCTGAAGACAGCTACAGTGTAATCATATATAATAAATGAATAAATCTTAAAAAAAAAGAACAATTAAATTATAGAGTCATAATAACAAAACCAAAATAGTACTGACAGAAAAACAGACCTGTACTCCAACGGAAAAGATAAGAAAACCCCGAAATGAAAACACACAGTTACAAGCACCTAAACTTGGACAAAGGCATCCAAAGCATGCATTGAAGAAAAGGCATCCTCTTTAATAATGAGGAAACTCAATATCGGCACGTAGAAATAAAAAGAATTCTCAAAAAGAGAAGTACAGGGCCAGAGAATGGGGGCTGGGATGAAGTGGACTCTTTACTCCTATACAATGGGAAAGAAACAACCATGGGAAGTAAAACAAATGCTTGCCCAGAAGTAGATTCTGTAGATAGAAGTAATACACAGAGAGGAAGTTTGAGAGGAAGAAAAGTTTATTGGGCTTACAGGTTACAATCCATCTTCCAGGGAAGCCAAGGTATTAATTCAGACAGCAACCTAGAGGTAGGGACTGAAGCAGAAACCATGGAAGTGTGTTTCTTACAGGTTTGCAATGTTTGGTTGTTCAAACTACTTTTCTATAGTACAGCCCAGACAGAGCTGCCTAAGAATGACTCAACTTACATAGACTGGGCCTCCTATGCTAATTAGAAGTTAAGAAAATGCCTCCTCCACGGACTTGCCCACAGGTTAATCTGATAGAGGCAAACGTGTTTCCTTCTTCTCAGGTGACGCTGGCTTGAGTCACGTTGACACATCTGGTAAGGGTGTTTGCCACCAAGCCTGATAACTGCAGTTCAATTTCCAGGAAGGAGAGGACCCACAAGTTGTCCACTGACCTTTGTACAAGTGCTGTGTGTGTGTGTGTGTGTGTGTGTGTGTGTGTGTGTGTGTGTGTGTCGTGTGTCATTAAAATGCATTTTACATTTAAAAAAAAGAGGACATGTGGGTCTAGAGCCAAGTGGTGATGGCATCCGCCTTTGATCCCAGCACTCAGGAGGCAGAGGCAGGAGGATTTCTGTGAGTTCAAAGCCAACCTTGAACAGAGCAAGTACCATAACAGCCAGGACTACACTGAGAACCCCTCCCTGCCTTGGAAAACAAGCACGTTCCACACGCACAAGGGAGGGGGCTGGAGAGGTGGTCCATAAAAGACCACTCGTGATTCTTCCAGATAACCTGGGTTCGGTTCCCAGTAACTATGTCATCTGATCTAATGCCTGCTTGTGGCCTCTGTAAGTGATATTTGTACACCAAGCTACACACACATAAATGAGAAAATTTAATTTAAAAAAAGGAAAGGAAAAATGGCTATTAAATGCTTACAATGTGTTTGCCATCCTTAGCCATCAGGGAAATACAGGTTAAACTACTTTAAGATTGTACTTTGTGCGGACGTGACAGCCAGCACTATCCTGAAGTCACTGTGTTACTGCCTGCTCTGTCCAGGTCAATTAGTGACATTTCACCTAGAGTGCTCAGACCTGTGTAATAATTTACACATAACTCCCCGGTAATAACTAAGGAAACTTCACGTGGGGAAACTTCACGTGGGACCAGGCATCGCTTAAGGGCTGTTGACCTTTGCCAGGAAATGACTGTGAGGTCCTAGTGGCAGGAGGTGATGTAAGAACAGCCTAATGGTGTCCCTGCTGTAAGGTATTTAACCAGTTAGCTCCTGCTTTTGTAAACTTATCGAGGTGGGACTGGAATGAAGTGGTCTTTTTATTCCTATATAAAGGAGAAGAGAAACGACTGAGAAGAGTAAACAATTTTTCGGCCCAGGCACAGATTCCCATGTAATTATAATGTACACCTTGAAAGGCCACCTTTATTCACCTTTCTAAACTGTCCTTTAGCGTCTTTCCGCCGGGTACACGTAAGACTGCCGTCCTTCTGCTGATAGCAAGAATAAATGCATTTAATTTACATTTGAATTGAGTCTAAGTCTTTGGTCTTGGTCTTTGGTTTCCATCTGAACACCCCCGCAACTTCTTCACCCAGTCCATCATCAGAAATACAAATTAATACATTAAATTCTGGTGTGAGTGGGGGTGGGGTGGGAAACGGAATCCTTATATATAGTTAATGGGAATTTAAGTTGGTACAGCTACTTTGGAAATCAGTCTACAAGGTTCTCAAAAATTAGTAGTAGAGCCACCAGAGGACTCAGGGTCACCATCTCTGTGCATGCTCCCAAAGGACTCTCCATCTTACCACAGGGATACGTACACATCCTTGTTCACTGATGCTCTATTCTCACTCTATTCTCAGTGTCTAGGAAGCAATCAACCTGGATGCTCGTTAATAAATGAAAGGATTGGGAAAACACGACACATAATGCACAATGGAATTTTATTCAGCCATAAATCAAGATGAAATTATTAAACTTATAGTAGAACGGATGGATCTGGAAAAAAGTCTATTGAGTGAAGTAGCATGAACCCAGAATATCTAATGTGGTGTGTTCTCTCTCATGGGGATCCTACAGCTCTGAAGTTTTAGAAATGTATTATCTAGGGGTTGGGGATTTAGCTGAGTGATAGAGCGCTTGCTTAGCAAACGCAAGGCCCTGGGTTCGGTCCCCAGCTCCGAAAAAAAAAAATGTATTATCTAGTATATGTTTACTTTTAGATTCAAATATCTGTAGAAACCTGTAAGCAATAAAGAAACCATAGGGTGTGGAGGAGGGAAGGGGGGATCAGAGACCTTAAATGGGAGATAGACCGTAGAAAACATGTATACAAAAATGGAGGGAGGGGCTGGAGAGATGGCTCAGTGGTTAAGAGCACCGACTGCTCTTCCAAAGGTTCTGAGTTCAAATCCCAGCAACCACATGGTGGCTCACAACCATCTGTAATGAGATCTGATGCCCTCTTCTGGTGTGTCTAAAGATAGCTACAATGTATATAATAAATAAATAAACCTTTAAAAATTTAAAAAAAAAAAAAAAAGAGGACGTGATCTTCATTTAAAAAAAAATGGAGGGAGAACTGGGCATGACAAGGTTTAAACATGGGTGTGTGTGGGGGGGACGACAAAGAGGTACTTCAGGGTTAGCCAAAATAAAGCTATACGGGGAACTACATGGAAATCCACTACTTTATAAGCTAATTAAAAACATAATTTAAAAAAAAAAGACTTTGAACGTAGGTAGCGTCCCTTGAGTTGATGATGCTGATCCCAGAAGCAGGGATTTGCTGTTTGGCTTTTTCCTCTAAACTAGATCATTTCTTCCAGCGGGGAAGAGTTGGATCACAGAGTCAGCAGGTAAACAAAAGATGTGTCGGGGAGAACAAAAATAGAAAAAGCAGTAAGCGGGGTTGGGGATTTAGCTCAGTGGAAGAGCGCTTACCTAGGAAGCGCAAGGCCCTGGGTTCGGTTCCCAGCTCCGAAAAAAAGAACCAAAAAAAAAAAAAAAAAAAAAAGCAGTAAGCAAGCGCTGCCAGGCTGAAAAAGAGAGATTTGGATAAAGGAAACTTCAATCCCCAAACCCCAAAAGGCAATCTGCAAATCTAAACATTACCTGGACAGTAGGGGGATTTCTGGTGCTTAGATAAAAGCCAGCATTCCTCTGGAACTTGTAAAACCAGTTTTCATCTACCAGAGGAGAGGTCCCCTACGGCTAGCAGAAGGGACACTCTGACGCCTATCAGCATATCAAAGCACAGGATGGCCTGCGGGAACCCTCAGTACTCCAAGTCCCTGTTACGCATTTCAAAGTGCAAGCTAGCTAGCGTCCAGCTCTTCTCACCTCCTCTCCAACCCTAAATTCCCTCCAATTCACCGGCTTTCCTCTCCCTAGATACGTGCGCGCTCTCTCTGTCTCTCTGTCTCTATCTCTGTCTTTCCTCCTCCTCCTCTTCCTCCTCCCCCTCCCCCTTTCTCTACCTGCTTCTCTTGCTATGCTCTCTCTATCCCTTGCTATTCTTTCCTCTCTTGCAGATAGCCCTGGGCATGTTCAGTATTTCTTTCTCTCTCTGTTTTAGACTCTTCCAGATACCTCCAGCTGTGCTCTCAAGTCTACAATAAAAACCTTCCCTTTAACCATACTACAGAGCGGTCACGTCCACAGTTTATACAATTTACTTCAGTTAACTTGATATCATGTAAACAGTATGAACCGAAGCATATGTAAATAATGTATGTACACGTAGTCATTACATAGATTTTTTTTTTTTAAGTTGGACAAAATAACCTTGTTTTTAAGAGGGGCTAAAAGGTAGACAGGAAATGTTTCTTTTTGGTTGTGAGCCTAGCCTTTAACGGCTGAGCCATCTCTCCAGCCCAGGAAATGTTTCTTATCACTCAATGTTTAAGTCTAAGTTGAAATGCATCTGTGCTGCTAGCTTTATGCAAACTTGACACAAGCTAGAGTTGTTAGGGTTTCGAGTCTCCGCCCCTGTCCGGACAGAACACACCAAGCCACCATGGTTCCACGTGGAGAGGTTTAATGAGAGAAGAGTAGAAGAGCGGAAAAGCGCCGACCATGGGCTCGTGGGGGTGGGGGATGTGGGCAAGACCAGAGAAGAACAAAGAGCAAGAGGGGCTAAGAAGGGAGGAAGAGAGGGTGAGAGGGCAAGCAGCCCCATTTATAGTGTCAGGCACAGCTGGCTGTTGCCAGGCAACTGTGGGGCGGAGCATACCTGGCGGTTCCCAGGTAGCTGTGGGGGTGGAGCTTAGACAGAATACCAAGAGTCCTTTGATTAGAGAGAACCTCAACTGAGAAAATGTCCCTACCAGACTGGCCTGGGGGCAAATCTATGGTACATTTTCTTGATTGATAATTGGTATGGGAGGGCCTAGCTCGTTGCGGGCAGTGCCGTCCCTAGACAAGCAGCCCTGAATGGTATAAGAAAGCAGGCTGAGCAGGCCCTGAGAGCAAGACAGTGAGCAGCTGTGTTTGATCACAGCAATAGAAACCCAAACTAAGACAGTGTCTTAGCGATGTAAGAGACTAGTGACCACTTAGCACAGCTGTTTCTAGTCTGTACAGACTATTTTCCTAGATTTTTATTTGTATTATAGCTCCTGTAATCCCCACCATATGAAAGGAATTTAACTGAGATCTTTGAAAAACAACTTTTTAGAGATATTACAGTCTCAATTTAAAAACCTCATAGTTATCATTTTTATATTGAGAATATCTGGGGGGAAAAAGAATATCTGGGGCTGGAGAGATGGCTCAGCGGTTAAGAGCACTGACTGCTCTCCCAGAGGTCCTGAGTTCAATTCCCAGCAACCACATGGTGGTTCACAACCATTCATAATGAGATCTGATGCCCTCTTCTGGTGTGTCTGAAGACAGCGACAGTGTACTCACATAAAATAAATGAATCTTTAAAAAAAAAATTCAAAAAAATTCAAATCTGTGTAGGGCCAGGCATGATGGTGTATGCCTTTAACCCCAGCTTGGTCTAAAGAGTGAGTTCTAGGACAGCCAGAGTTACCCAAAGAAACACTGTCTTGTAAAACAAAACAAATAAGCAAAAACCAATACGTTTTCAAAAGAAATCAATGGCAATTAATTCAAAAAGAATTTACAATATCCGCAATCCAGAGGTGTCCCAAGTGACAAAAAGTAATTTTACATCCTATTTTTTGTTACCCATGACTATAGCACACGTGAAATGAAATCAATAATTTCTCTTAAAAATCATTAAAAATCATTAAAATCACTGAGTGGTGGTGGCACACGCCTTTAATCCCAGTACTCAGAAGTAGAGTTAGGTGGATCTCTGTATGTTTGAGACTGGCCTGGTCTACATAGGGAGTTCCAGGCCAGGCAAGCAAGGGCTACACAGAGAAACCCTGTCTGGAAAAACAAACAAACAAATAAAGAAAGAAAGAAAGAAAATTAGTTTTTGAGGCAGAGTCTCACTATGTAGCCCCAGCTGGCCAGGAACTCAGAGAGATCGACCTGCCTTTGCCTCCCAAGTGCTAGGTTTAAAGGCTGTACCACCATGCCTAGCTCCAATATCACATTTTATAACTTAATGAGAATTTTATGACCTTAATGATCTTGTTTTATATAAACAAACAATATTTTAGGACTTTATGAGACATTTAATAGACCCAAAGACACCATTCTGATAGGTCTGAAGAAGGTAAACATGTACCTCAGTTTATAAGTGCACACTTTAAGGCCTTTAATACAACTTTGAGACACATTTACACACACACGTACACACACAAACACATACACACATTCATACACATACATACACACACACGCACACACTCACGCACACACACACACACATGCACACACACATTCATACACATACACACACATACATACACATACACACACAAACACATACACACATTCATACACATACACACATATACATACACATACACACACATACACATACACACATTCATACACATACACACACATACACACACATACACATACACACATTCATACACACACACACATACATACACACATTCATACACATACACACACATACATACACATACACACACATACACATACACACATTCATACACATACACACACATACACACACACATAATACACATACACACACATACTAGCACACAGAGTTTTGAAATATGCCAATGCATTTAAAAAATTTTTAAAAATGGTTTCAGCCTGCAGGAAAAAAATGAACGAAAGAGAAAAACCTAAGCTGTGAGGTTTATGACTCAGTTGTTTTGGGGAATTTTAAGGGTACACAGGTTCTGCTCCACACTGTCCCAAAATAGAATGACATACAAGCAATTACACAGAAACGCATATGAGCACACATTATACAGTTACACAAGAAATATGAAGGGCTCCCATCTCTTATTTTGAAGTAAGTAAAGTTAACTCTGTGATAGGCACCTTTTGCTTAGTTTTGTTAGTTTGTCCTGCCTCCAGTCCTAAAGTGGTCATGTCATGGGTAGATTCCTCCTCAGGTCTCAGCTGTTCGGAGCTGGAGTGATGGCTCAGTGGTTAAGAGCACTTGTTCCTGCAGAGGTCCTGTGTTCAATTCCCAGCACCACGTGGCAGCTCACAACCGTCTGTAACTCTAGTTGCAGATATAACTCTCATCCAAAGCCCTCTTCTGGCCTTCATGGGTACTGCACACACACAATGCACAGACATACATGCATATAGACATATGTTGATACATATTTCCTAATATGCTTTAAATGAGGCCTGCAATGAGGCCTCACTTGGTTGTCTCTTTATCTTGGTAACGGGGAGACCCCAGCATGCTGGACTTCTGCAAAATAAAACACTCTTTGTGTTTATGTGCTATTTGAGTCCAGGCTATCATTCTTCAGTGAATCATGGACACTTACAATGTGAGGGCAAAACACACATACAAATAAAACTAAAATAAATATTATTTAAACGCAGTGTTCAGTGGTGGCATTTATTAAGCTGGAGATCTCTGTATTATTGAAAGTTTTGGATCCTGCATAGTTTGGGGGTGGGGTGGGGCTGGTAAATTGCTTTGTGGCTGTTCTGTGATATGTAGTCTGTGTAGCATGTCCAAGACAATTTATAGAAAAAAGAGTTCATTTGGGTTTACTTTTCCAGAGAGGTAGGTTCTAACTATCAGGATGAAGGCAGAGTGGCAAGAGCAGGAAGCTGAGGGCTCACATCTTAAACTATAAACAGAGAGAACATACAGAATGGTGTATGGTGTATGGTGCAAGGTGATTAAAAGCTCAAAGCCTTCCCTTGTGACACACTTCCTCCCACAAGGCCAACCTCCTAAGCTTTTCCAAACCGTGCCATCACCTTGGGACCAAGTATTCAAACATCTGAACCTGCGGGAGACACTCTTATAAATCCCTACAATTAGTTCCAGGAATAATCTTTAAAGAGAAAAAACAGAGCAGTAGATGTTATGAGAAAAAAGCATTGCTCTTTTAAGAAGGAGGCAGGGAAGAACCACAGTTGGGGAGGGAGAGCAGGCATGTATATTTGTGAGCCTCAGTTTATACAGTTTGGGCAATGGGTGAACTCACAGATCAACACAGTGCACAGTGAGCATAGGATTAGGAGAACTGAGGGCCTTGTCAGGGTGATGGGCAGGAGTCTAGAGACAGCTGAGAAAAGAGGAAGGGACATCGGAACCAAAGGGACAAGGTGAAAACCATAAAGACCCTCAGAACCCTGATAAACTGTAAGGTTAGTGAGAGAAAAGGTGACCGTGTGGGTCAGGAGAGACAAAGCTGTAGATGGGCATGGTCTGAGCAGCTTTGGGGTGTGGCAGAAAATATTTAATCTCGGGATGGAGAGACGACTCAGTGGTTAAGAGCACCAGCTGCCCCGGGGTTGGGGATTTAGCTCAGTGGTAGAGCGCTTGCCTAGGAAGCGCAAGGCCCTGGGTTCAGTCCCCAGCTCCAAAAAAAAAGAGCACCGGCTGCTCTTCCAGAGGTCCTGAGTTCAATTCCCAGCAACCACATGGTGGCTCACAACCATCTGTAATGAGATCTGATGCCCTCTTCTGGCCTGAAGATAGCTACGTTCATAAGATACTCACATACATAAACTAAATAAATAATTCTTAAAAAAGAAAAGGAAAAAGAGAATATTTAATCTCAATCCAGAATATTTACCCCACCTTTGACCATTCAGTTCCCAGAAAAATAGATACAAATGACCTTTATATTTATAATAAGCCTTTATTAGCACTAAGGCTGGGCTATTAAAATCTATTTCCTATTGATCACTGTGGCTGCTCTTAAGACCAATTGGCCAGCCCTCAGGGTTATGCTTTCTTGGTTCCTAACCCATGGCATCTTTCTCCTCTCTCCACCTTCTTCTCTCTCTCCTTGTGATCTCCTCTAACCCTAGGCCCGGGAACACCAAGTCCCACCTATCTCAATTCTGCCCGGCTATAGGCTGTAGGTGTCTTTATTCATCAATCAGGGATAACTTGGGGCAAGGTCACTTGTGTCTAGCTGCACCAGGACTTGGGGGCCGCGTTTAGCATTACAATACATAGCAACAGACCAAACCTCAACAAGAGTGGTGGGGTAGAAGAAAGTGTTCATAAGAAAACAGTCACCCCAGGAGGTTTCAAGTCTTTTTCCTTTTAGAGGTGCTGGTGAGAAGAGTATGGGAGAGTAAACACAACCTTTAATAGAGTTGCTAATAAAGTTAATAAAGATTTTAACCTTAGTCCCATTGAATAGCTTCTCAGTTAAGGTCATAAAAATGTTAACTTATATCCAGAGGGAGAAGTGGGTTGAGTATTAAAAGGCTAAGAGAGCCCAAGATAATTTTAGCCTTGGACCTGTAACATTTTAACTCTCTACACTTACTGTTGAAGTTCATTAGATGAAGTGTTAACAGATGTATTGCATTTAGTTTATGGGTGATTGGTATCATTGTGGTCATCAAAAATAAATATCTGGTGAAAAGTAGCAAGAAAGGAGCCAAGAAGAAATAGATTGATCCATTAGATAAGAAAGATTGATTATGCTGGGTGATGGTACACGCCGTTAATCCCAGCACTTGGGAGGCAGGGGCAGGGAGATCTCTATGAGTCTGAGGCTAGCCTGGTCTACACAGAATAGAGAAACCCTGTCTTGAAAAACAAAAAAGGAGGAGGAGAAAACAAGAAATAAGTCAAGCTAATTATTGAGCATGTTCCATCAAAACTGGACTGATTAAACTCCATGTTGTGGATCTTATGAGGACAAAATGTGTTCCAAGGCCCAAAACCAACAGACCGACCGTGAGTGAAGCTTAAGTCCACTGGAATAAGGAAATCATGACCTGAGACTACAGATAAGGACTTGAGAGAGGCTAATAAACTGATTCTGAACAGCATATTGAAAGACACAGAAAAGGCTTGCCAATCTATTTATCTTCATGATGTATAGGCTGTATAGGGGTTTGATTGAGATGTCTTCTTCCTCAACCCGACCTCTGCCACTGCCATATTCTTGGACATTTGACTGCCTGGTCCTCAGCTGGCAGTCCTGTTCGGGTAAGCTTAGGAGGTGTGACCTTGCTATAGGAAATTCATCACTACTTGGGACAGGCTTTGAGGTTTCAAGGCCTCTTGCCACCCCAGTTTTCTCTCTCAGCTTCCTGTTTGTGATTGGAGAGGTAAGCCCTCAACCCTTGGCTACTCCAGCTGCCCTGTCTGCCTGCTGTACTTCCTGGTCACGTGGTGATGGACTTACTCGCCTGGGGCCATAAGTCTAAAACAAACCTTTCCTTTTTTAAGTTGCTATGGCCGTGGAGTTTAATCACAGGAATAGAAAAGTAACCTATCTGGGATGTCTTTGTCAGAAAAGAGAAAGTACTAACGGGGCCTTCTGGTGTAACTTCCGGGTACAGGGGCTTGTTCTGGAAGAGCTGCTGCTGGGGAGATGAGCGCGCAGGTTGAACCAAGTGACTATCAACCACCAGTCGAAGAATCGGTGTAAAATCCAGACACAACAGTACTTGGAGAAATCAGATCACAGGCTTTAAATATCTCTTGTAAGAGAACAAGACGAAATCGTTGGTTTTGCGAGTCAGCTTTATAGACACTAATATTTTGTAAACATCACTCAGAAATCAATACTTACAAAATATTGTTGTAAATAGAGATTTTACCTGGATGTAACAGAATCTTGACCTTAGGGTCCATAACTAAGAACTAGATTATGACCATTTTTTATAAATTTTTATAGAGATAATTTAACGTAAACCATTTTCTCAGCTGGACATGGTCACGTTTAACCATTGAGGGGCAGAGGAAAGTGTGAAACTTTATATCTGGGCAGACAATGTGGGGTTTAGAAATAACTACCTCTGTAGAGGTGCGTGCATGTGTGTGTGTGTGTGTGTGTGTGTGTGTGTGTGTGTGTGAGAGAGAGAGAGAGAGAGAGAGAGAGAGAGAGAGAGAGAGAGAGAGAGAAAGAGAGAATTTGGTCAGTTTAACTTGGTTTTCTCTGGAACACCCTTTTAAGGCTACTAAAAGCTGTGTGGCAGGAGGGACAGGGAAGCAAGGGTGGGGGGCAGAAAGAAACAGGTGTGACAGAAGACATCTTGGTAAGCTAGAGCAGCCGTTTGGAATTCTGTAGACCAAATATAGATGAGCTTTGTAATATATATTATATATGGCCAGGTGGTGCTGGTACACACCTTTAATCTCAGCTCTCTGGAGGCTGAGGCAGGAGCAGAAACAGAGAAAGGGTCAAACGTAGGATCCACTGCATTAATGTAAGGTCCTTTGGAATTTAGAAGTAAACTGCGTCACCCTCTGGCCGGTGGTTACTGTTATGGAGGGGTACTGAGGCGAAATCATACGTGAAGGACTGGTATGGGTACAAGACGCCCCAAGACCAAGTTCTCGGCACAACCCAGAGGGACAGAGGGCAGGAGCAAGAGACAGAGTCTGAAGACAGAGGATGAGGGAGAAGGGGAAAGGGGCAAAGGAGAGGGCAGGGATATTTGTCCTTGGGGAATAAGGGACTGCCTCCGGATGAGGGGAGACAGACCTGGCCCACAGTCAAATGGTAGTTTATAAAGGGGAAAGGAGAAACCTTATGTTGGAATGAGGTGTTTAATTTTGATTGGGCATGTTAATTAGCAGAGCCCCGCTAGGGCTTTTGATTGCTGGACTTCAATAGTTTTGACCTTGGTCATCCGCCTCAGGAGGAGGAAGTGGCCAATTAAAGGAGCAGACCTTGGTGGCGGGCTTTAGGAATGGAATCTAACAGTAAGGCAGAGGGAATGGGGCTCAGGCCAGCTAGAGTTTCCTCAATGAGTTTTAGGTTTCTGTTGCTGTGATAAACACCATGCCCCAAAGCACCTTGGCGTGGGAAGGATTTATTTTATCTCACGTGTCAGGGTCACATTCCATCACTGAGGGAAGTCGGAGCAGAAACACAAGCAGGGCAGTTCCTGGAGGCAGGAACTGAGGCAGAGACCTTGGAGGAAGACTGTTCACTGGCTTCATACAACCATAACAGGAGCCACGCTGTCTGCAAGCACAGCGAGTTATCAATAGGCAGGGTCGGCTCTCTCCCATGGGATGGGTCTCAAGTTGGGCAGTCATTGGTCGGCCAGTCCCTCAGTCTCTGTTCCATTTTATCTCGGTGTATCTTGTAGGCAGAAAAAATTTGGGGTTGAAGGTTTTGTGGGTGGATTGAAGTTCCCCTCCCTCCACTAGAAGTCCCTCCTGGTTCCAGGAGGTGGCCAGTTCAGTCTCCATATCCCCTAGTGGTAGGAGTCTCAGCTAGAGTCACCCCCACAGACTCCCTGTAGCCTCCCAGGTCTCTAGCTATTCCCAGGGATGTCCCCCATACCATCCCTCTTCCACATCCCCCTCCCCCACATTTGATCACATTCCTCGTTCCCCTGCCTCCATCTTCCCACCCCGCACCCCGCCAGTTCTGTCTTTCCATCCACCTCCAATGACTATTTTGTTTTCCCTTCTGAGTGAAATTCACATATTCCCCCTTTGGCTCTCCTCATTACCCAATTTCTTTGGGTCTGTGATCGTAGCATGGTGATCCTGTACCTTGGCTAACATCCACTCACAAGTGAGTCCATACCATGTGTGTATTTCTGGGTTTGGGTTCCCTCACTCCGGATGCTATTTTCTAGTTCCATCCGCTTGCCTGAAACTTTCATGACAATCTTTGTTTTTAGTAGCTAGATAGTATTTCATTGTATAAATGAACCACATTTTCTGTATCCATTCTTCGGTTGATGGACATCTGGGCTGTGTCCTGTCTCTGGCTCTTATGAATACGGCTGCTATGAACATAATTGAGTAAGTGTGCTTGTGGGGCATCTTTTGGATATATGCCTAGGAGTGATATAGCTAGGTCTTGGGGTAAAACTATTGCCAATTTTCTGAGAAACTGCCAAATTGATTCCCAGAGTGGTTGTGCAAGTCTGCACTCCCACCAGCAGAGGAGTAGTTTTCTTGCTCTACCTCCTCGCCAGCATCTGCTGCTGCTTGAGTTTTCGGTCTTAGCCATTCTGACTGGCGTGAGGTGGAATCTCAGGGTCGTTCTAATGTGCATTTCCCAGGTGGCTAAGGATGTTGAACATTTCTAAGTGTTAGAGATTCCATAGAGATTCTTAAAGCCATTAGAGATTCCTCTGTTGAGAATTCTGCTTAGTTCTGAACCCCATTTTTTAAAAATTGGGTTATTTGGGTTTATTGGTGTCTAATTTCTTGAGTTCTTTACATATTTTGGATGTTGGTCCTCTGCTGGATTTAGGGTTGGTGAAGATCTATTCCCATTCTGTAGGCCACTGTTTTGTTCTACTGATGGTGTGCTTTGCCTTGCAGAAGCTTTTCGGTTTCACGAGGTCCCATTTATTAATTGTTGGTCTTAGTGCCTGAGCCGTTGGTGTTCTGTTCAGGAATGTGTCTCCTGTGCCAAGGAGTTCAAGGCAGTGCCCCACTTTCTCTTCTATTAGACTTAGTGGATCCAGTTTTACATTGAGGTCTTCGATCTACTTGGACTTGAGTTTTGCGCAGGGTAATACAGATTTATCTGCATTCTTCTACATGCAGACATCCAGGTAGACCAGCAGCATTTGTTGAAGGTGTTTTCTTTCTCCAAGTGTATACTTTTGATTTCTTTGCCAAAAAAACAAATCAAGTTTCCATAAGCGTGTGGGTTTATTTCAGGGTCATCAACTCTGTCTTTATGCCAGTACCATGCGGTTTTTTTCACTATTGCTCTGTAGTACAGCTTGAAATCAGGGATGGTGATCTCTCCAGAAGTTCTTTTATTGTACAGGATGGTTTTAGCTATCCTGGGCTTTTGTTTTTTCATATGAAATTGAGAATTGTTCTTTCAAGGTCTGTAAAGAATTGTGTTGGAATTTTGATGGGAATTTCATTGAATTTGCAGATTGCTTGGTAAGATGGCCTTTTTCACTATGTTAATCCTACTGATCCATGAGCTCGAAAGATCTTTCCATGTTCCGATGTCTTCTTTAATTTCTTTCTTCAGAGACTTGAAATTCTTGCCATAAAGGTCTTTCACTTGCTTGGTTAGAGTTACACCAAGATATTTTATATTATTTATGACTATTGTGAAGGGTGAATTTCTTTCTCAGCCTGTTTATCATTTGTATAAAGGAAGACTGCTAATTTTTTTAAAGCTAATTTTGTATCCAGCTACTTTGCTAAAGGTGTTGTTGTAAAAATATAAAAAATAAAAAAGGTAACTTTTATCCCCACTTGGTCTTCACCACAGTGTCCCCAAGATATCTGCTGGATATCTTAATTCTCAGTCAGCAAAGCTTCTCACCCGCTTTGCTCTATCCCATATCACACTGCCAAAGGCCTCTCTCTGAGCCTGGCAGCAATCTCTCTACCTATCTAGTTCCCAAAGCAGATTTCCATGCCAGAAACACACACCCCAACTCTGTGGTGGCCCAGACCAGCTGCCGCACACTTTCTTACACTTAAATCACTACATGAAAGAACACACAACACAATAACCTTTGATCCAGTTGATAAGATATAATTGCCCACCCAAACACACAAAGCCCAATACACATCCATCCCTTAAGAACATTCGTAACAACGTGTAAAGGTATGGCATGCAATCTTTTTTTTTTTTTTTTTTTTTTTTTTTTTTTCTGAGCTGGGGACCAAACCCAGGGCCTTGCGTTTTCTAGGCAAGCGCTCTACCACTGAGCCAAATCCCCAACCCCTTGGCATGGAATCTTAACGTCACCTGCCATCTTGTCCTGCCATGGCTTTTCTCCTTCTCCCTCCTATCTCTTCCTCCTTTCCGTTCCGGTCTCCTCCTCTTCCTTCAAACTTCTTTCCTGCCCATCCTTCTTTTTCATCCAATGACAGGCCTTCTTCTATCCTGTACCTGTACCTGCCCCTCACCTGTATTTTACAAATTCAATGGGGAGAAGATTCTGGTGAAGTCACCTGAGTCCTGAGTACTTGACTAGGCAGATGTCCTCTGGGCAGTGGAATTAGCATCAAAATACAGATAGCTCCAAGGTAAACCACAACAGAAAGGTGTTTATCAACTGTAGAAGTTCTCTGATAGAATTTTGGAGGTCAGTTGTTTATACTATCATATCATCTGATCTCCTTTAGTTGTCTGATTACTCTAGCTAGAAGTTCAAATCCTATGTTGAATAGATATGGAGAAAGTGGACAGCCTTGTCTTAATTTTAGTGGAATTGCTTTAAGTTTCTCTGCATTAAATTTGATGTTGGCTATTGGCTTGTTGTATACTATTTTTATTATGTTTAGGCATGTGCCTTGTATCCTTGATCTCTCCAAGACTTTAACATGAAGGGGTGTTAGATTTTGTCAAAGGTTTTTTCAACATCTAATGAGATGATCATGTGATTTTTTTTTTCAGTTTGTTTATATGGTGGATTACACTGATAGACTTTCATATCAATATATCCCTGTGTTCATGGGATTAAGCCTATTTGATCATGGTGGATGATATTTTTGATGTGTTCTTGGACCTTGTTTGTATTCTATTGAGTACTTTCACATTAATGTTCATAGGGGAGATTGGTTTGAAATTCTCTTTCTTGAGTCTTTGTGTGGTTTAAGTATCGGGGAGATTGTGGCCTTATAAAATGAGTTTGGCAGTGTTCCTTCTTTTTCTATTTGGTGAAACAGTTTGAAGAGTATTGGTGTTAGCTCTTCTTCAAAAGTCTGGTAGAATTCTGCACTAAAATCATCTGGCTCTGGGCTCTTTTTGCTGGGAGATTTTTAATGAATGTTTCTATTCCCATAGGGGTTATAGGATTATTTATATAGTTTTCCTGATCTTGATTTAACTTAGCTAAGTGGTATCTATCTAGAAAATCATTCATTTTATTTAGATTTTACAAATTTGGTGGTCTTTTGTGGGAAGTGAGCACAACATTTTGTAGGCATCTGTTAGGTCCACTTGAATCATAACCCCAGCAAGTTTCATGATCTCCATGTTTAGTCTCTGTCTTGGATGACCTGTTCATTGGTGAAAGTGGGGTGTTGAAGTCTTCCACTTTTATTGTGTGAGGTTCAGTGTGTGGATTAAGCTTTAGGACTGCTTCTTTTATGAATGTGGGTGCCTTTGTATTTGGAGCATAGATGTTCAGCATTAGAATGAAGAATTCGTAAACGGGACGCATGCTTGAGAGTAGCTTAGGCTGTCGAGCAAGATCTTGTCTTTCATTATTTTAAAAAAAGTGAAAACTCAAAATTTTATTAGAATTTTTAGGCAGGACAGTTACATGGGGAGGAAATAATAATAAGAAGAAGAACCTAATTGGAAAAGTAAATTACCTCTACTTGCAGATGGCATCATCTTGTATATAGAAAATCCTAAGAAATTCTTTCTGCAACTCCTTTTTAAACTTTTTACCTTTATGGGTGTGGGTGTTCTGCCTACATGTATGCATGTGTGCTGTGTGGGTGCCACGGAGGAGGGCATGGATCCCTAGAAATGGAGTTATTTAAGGGAGGTGTGAGCCACCATGAAGGTGCTCGGGACTGAACCTGGATCCCCCACAAGAACAGGAAGTTCTCTTAACCGTGGAACATCTCTTAACGGCTACTAGGATAAAAGAGTTAAGCAAATTTCTCAAACTTGCGGTAGATATACAAAATCACATCTATTGCTATACAATGTAACCGATAATATGGAATTAGATTAAGGAAACAGCTCCATTTACCATACTTTTAAGAGGCAGGAAATGGGAAAACATGTAACGAAATAAATAGAACACTTACGCTCCAAATAAGACATTGCTGAAAAAAAAAAAATCACAGATTTAAATAAATGGGAATGATTTAGGATGGCAATCCTCCCCAAACGAATCTTTAGATTCCACATAGTCCTCATCAAAATCCCTCTAATTTCTTTGTAAAAATAGACAAACTGATCCTAAAGTTACAATAGATATCCCAAGGTTTGGTTTTTTTTTTTTTTTGTTTTTTGTTTTTTGGGTTTTTTTTCCCCCTCTTGATCAATTCTGAAAAAGAAAAGCTCCAATAATCTTAAAAAAGATTCATTACTGGAGAGATAGCTCAGAGTCAAGAGCACAGATTCAATTCTCAGCAACCCTCCCTCTCCTGCCACCCCACAGCAGCTCACAACTTTTTGCAACTCCAGTTCCAGTGAATCCGACCACCTCCTCTGGCCTCCTAAAGAACCAGGTCCATACATGATGCACATACACATATGTAGACAAAACGCTCATATGTACATGAGTTAAATAAATATTTTTTAATATTTATTTATTTTCTAATTATGAGTACACTGTAGCTGTCTTCAGACACACCAGAAGAGGGCACTGAATCACATTACAGATGGTTGTGAGCCACCATGTGGTTGCTGGGAATTGAACTCAGGACCTCTGGAAGAGCAGTTTTATTCTCTGAACCATCTCTCCAGCCCTAAATAAATATTTTTAATGTTAAAAAAAAGAATGTTGGGCTGGAGAGATGGTTCAGCGGTTAAGAGAACTGATTAAAGATAGCTACAGTGTACTCAGATAAATAAAAATAAATCTTTTAAAAAAATGTTCACACCGGATTTAAAACTTAAAATAAGCAAAATAGTGTCGTAGTGACACAAAGAGAGGTGCAGAGGTCAACGGAACAGAGTTGAATGCATGTGAACAGGTGTTCACACTTAGAATCAGTTAATTTTTGACAATGTTTCAAGACTATTCAATAGGCAAAGAATAGATCACTCAATAAATTCTGACAGGAAAACTATATAAACCCATGCAAAGAAAAAAATTTGACATCCCCCCTCTTCCCCAAGAGCTGGAGTGATGTGTCATCAGGGACAGGAGTTGCTCTTGCAGAGGACCTGAATTCAAGTGCTAGCACCTACATGGTGGCTCACAACCACCCATACCTTCCATTCCAGGGTAGGCATCAGATTCCTTCCTCTAAATGACCTCTGATTAGGCAATACTTTCCAAATGATTTTCAGTTCCCATGAGAGGAGCTCAGGAGAAGAGCAGAATCCCTGACCCCTTGGCCAGGTTCACTCACTGGGAACCCATCACCCGGGAGAAGAGTACACGCTCCAGGGATAACTGGTGTCTGCTCCTCCGAGTGACTCGCAGCATCCCTTGTTTGGGAGACAATGGGAGAAGCCCTGCTTTCCTTTCCATCTCAGCCTGGAGTGGTGCCCAGCCCGGTGAGCTGGAAGGAAGCAGCAACAGGCCATGGCTGGGCCATAGACTCTGTCCTCAGTGAGTTTTTGTAGACTTGTTGAATAAATGCTTCTTTGCCTGCCGAGGGATCTTAGGACCATTCCCAGCTATCCTAAAAGGCTGTGTCTTGTCATTCTGTCTGTCTTCACTGGTAAGTTGGTCTCTTTGAGAGCACGTCTATGGTGTACTTTGTGGTCACTGTCTCAAAGCAGAATTCTCTAATTTTTTAGAATTCTCTGGTTTTTGTTTTGCTTGGGGGGGGTATTTTTCTTTATCGGCTGTTTTGTTGTTGTGCTGTTTGTTTTTGAAGTAGGGTCTTGCTTATGTCCAAGCTGGTCTGGAACTCTCGGTCCTTTTAACTCAGCCTCCCCTGGGTGCTGCAATTACTGGTGTGCACCTCCATGCCTGGCCCTGAACTGGTATTTTCGTCTTATAAATATACTAGGATTATGTCCCAGAACTCAAACATGTTCAATGGAACCACGTTTCCATTATCTACATGTTGTTTTGTAGGAACAAATGTAGTGACTTAAAACACCAGTCATGGGCTGGAGAGATGGCTCAGTGGTTAAGAGCACTGACCGCTCTTCCAGAGGTCCTGAGTTCAATTCCCAGCAACCACATGGTGGCTCACAACCATCTGTAATGAGATCTGATACCCTCTTCTGGTTTATCTGAGGACAGCTACAGTGTGCTCACATACATTAAATAAATAAATTTAAAAAAAAAAAAAAACCCAACAGTCATTGAGTTAAGATTTCAGTTTTGTGGCTCAGGAAAGATTTAGCTGAGCACAGGCTCACTTAGTATTTATCAAGAAGCTGGGTTAGGGGGTTGGGGGTTTAGCTCAGTGGTAGAGTGCTTGCCTAGCAAGCACAAGGCCCTGAGTTCGGTCCCCAGCTCCGAAAAAAAGAAAAGAAAAAAGAAAAAGAAAAAAAAAAAAAAAAAAAGAAGCTGGGTTAGACTGGCAGCTCCAGGCAGACTGGATTTCTATGCCTAGTGCCTGGGCAAGAGCCCAGGACAGCTGAGCCCCTCTCTCTCTCCAGGGCGTGCTCCCATACTGTCTTCAGTAAGATGGCCCGAGTTTGTACATGGTGGCTCCGAGCTTCAGTAGTGACTGTTTTAGAGATTAAGGAGGAATGAGAACCTCTGTCTGAAGTCTCAAAAGGCTTCGTATTGGTCTGAAATTTACATGCAATGTCTCCGCCTAGAAAAGGAAAAGGAGTAAGGTTTAGAATGATGTAAACTGAGCTGAGTGAAACTCGACATCAAAGCCAGTGAAAGAGAGGATTGGGAACCACAAGATCAAATCGGAGGAAGGCTTAGAGCTGAATAAATCCCTCTCGTGCTATAAGGAATGCAATTTTGTTCCCTGTCACATCTAGGATTACCTGAGACTCACATCCGTAGAGACTTAGACAAGACATAGTGCTTGTTGTTCTTGGCCGGTGCCCGGACAAAACACTCCAGACAACATGGTTCCACGTGGAGAGGTTTAATGAGAGAAGAGTAGAAGAGTAGAAAGGCGGCCGGCCTTGGGCACGTAGTGGAAGGGGGGAAAGGGGAAAGAACAGAGAAAAACAGAGTAAGAGAGGAGGAAGAGGAAGAGGAGGGGCAAGCAGCCCCTTTTATAGTGTCAGGCACAGCTAGCTGTTGCCAGGCAACTGTGGGGCGGAGCCTACCTGGTTGTTCCCAGGTAGCTGTGGGGGTGGATCCTAGATAGAATACCAACACTTGTAACCCGGCATCTTTGGGCATTCTGGTCTAAAATATTCTGGTCAAAATATTTCAGACTAGAGAGAACCCTCAGAACAAGACTGTTTAAGTGGCCACTAGGTGGCGCTCTAGCATTTGCTGCGATGAGAAGAACAGCCACTATAGCTGTGGCCTTAAGTTGAGTTTGCCCTTTCGCTCGCTCCTCATTGTTTTGAGTATTGATGATTCCTCAGCTAGGAAAGACCTTGAAGACTGTGTCTCATAAAGTAGGGGAGGGATTCCGGAGTCACTGGCCTAGTTTTTGCAGCTTTTGTCCCGTGGAGCATGTAAGCCATTTTACGCTGACCCAGCTTCTGAAGATGTTTGAATTGTAAGGTGTGTTCTCAGGGTGTCTTGGCTTTCTGTAGTCTCTGGGTCCAGTTTAGTATAGGTGCACTTGGTTCAGTTCAGGTAGGCTAAAAGAAAGCAGGGTTTTGTTTTGTCGGAAGCTCCTTACGTTGTCTCCTGTAGGCTTGATAATGGCCTTTTCCACTTCCTCCGATAGTCTAACCGGTCCAGTTGGTCCTTCCCTCATGACGTGTGCTGTGTCAGCGACCAGTGCATTAGGCAATAGAGCTGGCCAGGCTGTCATTGGATGATACTCATCGGTCCAAGCCCTCATATATACAGCTTTGCAAAGTTAGATCATAAACCTTTGGAATTCGTTAATGAAGGTGGAGGGGACATCGGTAAATCACCTTCATTAGATTGTGTTTGGGACTGGTCGGACATGGGTACCACAATTCCTGCTAGCTACTTCATAAGGAAAAAGGATGTTTTCCCAGAAGGTAGTTCTTAGTTGTTCCCAGAGTGCCCTCGACAAATCCCCGGGTGTCTGAAAGAGAGTGTTTCTGGGAGGAGGCGTGGTTGGAGAGGGCTCCACAGTTGGAGAGGAAGGGGAAATGAACGTTCAAAGAGGGGAAGACGAAACAGCTGTTAAGAGGTGACCGGTGGTAAAGCTGGAGTGCGAACAGAGGCTTTCGTGGTAAAGATGAGAAGAATGCCATCTGGGTCTGAGTTTAAGGGAGGTGGTGAGTTACTGTAAGTGAAT